>NC_142940.1:42271100-42281100 GCF_046866305.1 Octopus bimaculoides
GCGTATATAAAGTGTAAATCGTTTGAAATTCTATTTGTAATTTCCTGTGTTATTTTGCTATCATGTTTTATGACCCCTTCGTCTAATTAACATAATGAGGATAAAGAATAAATCGTATGAGTAAAGTGATAGAATGAAGTTTCCGAACTACCCGAAGACAAGATCTGTTAAGTAGCCAACGGAAACCCATCCCCACGAAACGTAATTTGATAACACAATCAATTAATAGGATTAGAATTTTTCAATCTATTAACCTCATCGTTAGAGATGAAACAATATATTTTAATATCAACTATTAAATATTAATTTCTGTTTCATCTCTAACGATGAGGTTATTAATCCGAATAATTATAATCTCATTGACAAAAACTCCTCTCAGACATTTTAAACATTTGATCGCTATCAATTGTTTTGAATTCCAGTCCTTGGTCTGTTATCGAATACAATATCTTTTGCATTAAAAGTTATCAATTCCTACGTCAGCGCTCCTGTACTTTTTCGAGCATATTCTGTTTATTTATTTATATCTTTTAACTTTTAATCTTTTACTTCTTTCTGTCATCAGATTACGGCCATGCTGGGGCACCGCTTTGAAAAAGTTTTAGTCGAATGTATCAAGCCAAATATTTTTTTTTAATCCTGGTACTTATTCTGTCGGTCTTAGTTACCGAACTGCTAGATTATGGGGATATAAACTCACCAGCACAGGTTGTCAACTAGGAGGCGGAGGGCAAATGCTAACTGAAAGACACACACGCACATGTATGCATATATATATATATATATATATATATATATATATAGGATCTTTTTTAAAACGGGGGCCACATTTTTCATTAATGTTTTACGTAGTGTTTTTGGTAGCGAAATACTTTCAAACTTCGTATACTTATCTATTTTGTGTTATAGAACAGAAAAATATTTTTGTATTCGAATTTATTTCATGTAAAAAATTGTCTTATTTCGATAATTTCAACCAATCACTGACAAGTATTCAGTTGTTTACATTTACTCCTTTGGCTCACTAAGCGATGTAAAGCGTATTTAATCTCCATACCTTCGTTTTATTTGCTTTTTTCATTTTAAATTTGCTTTAACCCTAACCCTAACCCTAACTCTAACCCTAACCCTAACCCTAACCCTAACCCTAGGGTTAGGGTTAGGGTTAGAGTTAGGGTTAGGGTTAGGATTAATTGTTTCAGAATCGTTTGTTTATGTAGTCGGCACTTAATGTATATCGTCTGAATGGACGTCAGTGATTGGTTGAAATTACAGAAATACGACAACTTTAACATGGAATAATTTATGGATTTCTTTTTTTTTTTAAGAAGACTAAGAGAAAAAGATGTTTTATATGACACATTCTACCAGTGTTCCAAGTTTCAAAGTGTTTCGTTAATGAAAAATGTGGCCCCCGTTTTAAAAAAGATCCTATATATATATATATACTCTTTTACTCTTTTACTTGTTTCAGTCGTTTAACTACAGCCATGCTGGGGCACCGCCTTTAGTCGAGCAAATCGCCCCCAGAACTTATTCTTTGGATGCCTAGTACTTATTCTATCGGTCTCTTTTTGCCGAACCACTAAGGTACGGGGACCTAAACCCACCACCATCGGTTGTCAAGCGATGCTGGTGGGACACAGACACACAAACATATACACACACATATATATATACATATATATATATGTATATAGATATAGATATAGATATATATATATATGTGTATATATGTGGGTATATATATGTATATATATATATATATATATATATATATATATATATATATATGTATATATATATATATATATATATATATATATATATATATATATATATATATATATATATATATATATATATATATATATATATATATATAAACCTACATACATACATACATACATACACACAACGGGTTTCTATCAGTTTCCGTCTTCTAAATCCACTTGCAAGGCTTTGGTCGTCCTGAGGCTGTAGCAGAAGACAATCGTAGATGCAACAGTAGGAATGAAACTGGAACCATACGATCGGGAAGCAAGATTCTTACCACACAGCCACACATGCGCCATATATTTCTGTTTCTCACTTCTTTTTTCCTTTTTTACTGGTTTCAGACAATCAGTTGCGGCCATGCTGTAGCATCACGTTTATAAGTTTGGCAGGGCATATGAACACCATTAGTTTGTCTGGTATTTATTTTATCGACATTGGAATGATGAAAGATAAAGAAGACTGGACGTGCTGTGAAGCGCAACTGAAACTGAAACCACCTGGTAGCAAATAGTGTTTCTTAACCGCATCCCCATTAGTACGCCTGTCCACTAATCATCTTTAATTATTTAATTTTGCTTTCTTTTTCAGTTATTTATCTAATGTAATATGTTTAATATATATCTAATTAGTTCACGTATCGATGATTGACAATTAATATCGAAAGTGTTTTGTCTAAAAATATTACCAGAGAAGATATTGTGGGAGAAGCAAATTTAATTTAAAAATTAAATGAAATAAATTATTTATCATTAATAAGCCATAATATATTTGCACCAATTCTTTGCTTCATTACTGACAAACAGAGCAAACATTAAGAAACGAGCCTACATTTATAAGAAATATCTGCCGAACATCTGTAAAATTCATCACTGAATGCCCAACGGTTGTTGTCGGTATACACATCCTGAAGATGTCAAGATTGTTGTTGAGACAAGCGAACGTAGGAAAATTACGTGGAGAACACGCTGTCTTCTTTTTCACACACACACACATACACACACACATACACACACACACACACACACACACACACACACACACACACACACACACACATGCAGAGAAAGACTAGGATGTAAATCTTCATTAATTTTAGTACTTCTGAAAACGGTTTGCTATAAATATTAGCAACAGTAAGCAATTTTGAAACTGAATAAAATCCCCAAAACTCATTATGGATTTAAATTTACCTCTCAAATTCATCAATAATGAACATTAAATTATATAAAAGTTAATCCAATATTTTATACAAACATTTCTGTATTCACCCGGTTAACTTACTCGTAAGTACTACTTATAGTGATTGAGAGAGAGAGAGATCGTGTGAACGTGTGTGCTAATTAAGAAGAGAGAAGAGTTTCTACGATTCTTTTTACCAAAGAGAGAAAAGAGTGAAAAAAGTGAAACGAGCAGACATTATTTTCATATAATTCTTTTATTAAACTTCACAGTAGCCCTGAATAGTACCATTTCGCCCTTATTCTAGATTCTTAAGTACGACATAACTCGAGGTTATAAAATTAGTTAGCTTTTGACTAGATAAACTATATCTATTTGATACCCCGCTCCTTGTTACTTTAGATTTATAGAAGGTCACTTATGGGGTACAATACATTAACAGTCATTCTATTTTGTATCTTTTATTTGTTTTAGTCATCAAACTGCAGCCATGGAGGAGCACCGCATATGTCAGCTGATGTCCATTGTAGCCATTCTGAAAGAAACAGTATGGAAGACACGCGCGAAGGGATTGCGACAGGTATCTTTATTTCCAGCCAAGGTCTAGTTAATTACTTTAACTACCACCTTAAAAGTAAAATCAGGCTGGAAAAGAGATATCCGACGCTGAGCACGTTTCGTAAAAGATGGCAGAATGTGGAGAGAAAGTTGAGGATGAATTGGAGCCGGTTAAGCTCAACCATCCAGCCGGAACTGAAGGAAACGTCAGTCAACGGCGATGGGCCTATGAGCCCGGGTAACTTTCACGTGTAAATATTTATTCATACTTTTATTAATTTTAAATCGAAATTCTTATAATCGAAATTAATTTTAATCGGAATTTAAAAAAAAGGAAAACACGAACTCTCTATGTTTTGTCTGTTCTTGTCTGTCCTCTCTTCGTTATGTCCAGTGTGGCAAATAAAGAAAGAGTTCGTTCTATGGAACATGCAAATGATCCGCATCTCGAACGCCATCCATGATGCATGTGATTATATTTATTAAATAGAATGTTTTAACACTTTGAAGTATCTCCTGCCTTTTACAAACTCTGAAGAAATTTGAGATGAGTTACTAGCAAAAGAAAAAAAAAGGCAGAGTGTATATTGTGAAGCATAACGTAAGTTCAGAGTGACATCTGGGAACACTACCCAGAGCAAAAAGTGTGGTAGATATTTGTTGGGAAATAGTGGAAAAATCTAAAGATGAGGAGAATAAAGGCAGAGGTGGCAGTTGTCGTTATTGTTGTTGATGTTGTTACTGTTTAACCCCTGGCCAATCCTGATCGATGACCAAATGCATTCTAGCGATGACTTACTGTTTTTTGTTTTCACTCGCTGTGCAATTACATATAGATTGAATCCGACTGTATGACACCTTGGGCAAATATCTGCTATTGTTGCACAGGGCTGGATAATAGTTTGTGTATGAATTTAGTTGAAAAATCTTTATTGAAGTCTGTTGCACGTGCATCATTGCACATACACACGCGTGCCTGTGTAATTATGTGCACGTCTGCATACGTTTCTGTGTTTGTGCTTATCTCACCGGTTGAGTACCGATGTGTCTTTTGTTTTTGCTCTTTGGCTTTTGCAGTTCACAGAGAGAGTACCAGAATTTAAATAAGTATTGGGATAGATTTGATTGACTAAAACAGGGGTCCTCAAACTTTTTAGACAATCGACCTCTTCATAAAATACATGACCCTTCATCACCCCAGGCTTATACAAGAAAATAAATAAATAATAATTATTAAGTAGATGTGCATTTGTCGATCCCTTGAATAGTCCTATAGATCCCCAGGGGTCGATATTGACCACTTTGGAGACCCATGGACTAAAACCTTCGAAGTGTACATCATGTTAGTAAAAGATAAAAGTATCTAATGCATCTACCTTTTCCCTCATTTTCAAGACGGCAGGGTATGCTTTGAGTGATATTAAGCTGTTATATCTCGTTTGCAGAGCGATTAAATAGGGACTCACTTGTCAGCTCGGAAAGATGCCAGTTCTTATTTTAAAAATTTCGGATCAGAATAAATAACAAATGCAGCCTGATAAAAGAACTGTAAAAGAAATATGCTTAATAACAGTCATGATCAGATCTCGTAAGAGAGGCTTTCTACTGTTGTTACTTCGGGGGACACTGAGAGAAGAAAACAAAAGCCAAAAGAGAAGATCCCATGAATAAATGAATAAAATGTCTCTTACAATTTTGAGGAAAACGGCCCTGCCCCCGGGGTCCTTGACTGCAATCTTCCTGTAGCAAAACCTCTCTCGGAAGTTCTGTTTATGACATGGCTTTCATCGGTTGCTTTATAAAAACAAATAGTTAAACTGGATTTATACACGCTATATGCAATTTCTCATCTTCCCATTAAATATATTTATTTATATATTTATTTCACATTTGTGCGGGGACCACACAGAATTACATTTGTATTTAAACAGCATACAGGAAATTGGTTTATATTTCACGATTAAATAGATAAGATGGATATGAAGTCCAAATTATTTCCCTAGTGTACAAGTAGTTTTGGGTGATGTATTTAATGTGGTTAAGTTAGTGTAATAATATCGCCAATCAGTGACACATTTGCTGAACGTGACTGTGTAATACCTTTCAAACGAGAACAGAATAAAACCTGCTTGCTATGACAGAAATGTTGAGCCGATGTTGGTATTTGCACACACATCAACATACTGGAAATATTATACAAAAAAAAAAAAAAAAGATTTCTGAATAATATTCCTTTTTTCCTGTTCCATATCTCATATATCTTACACTCATGACCTCATATATAACATCAGTATATACTGTTGCAATATATTTACATACACATACATACACACGCGCGCACAAAGACTTGCACATATATTCATATGAGCTGCATGCAATTTTCTTTCTCCTTGCATCCTTTGTGCATTATGCGTATGCATATACACACATATATGTATATGCGTGTATGAGGGAGTATGTGTGTATGTGTGTGTCTGCATACGTTTATATATATATATATATATATATATATATATATATATATATATATATATATATATATATCCGTATATATATATATATATATATATATGCATGTATGTGTGTGTGTGTGCATTATGCGTATGCATATACACACATATATGTATATGCGTGTATGAGGGAGTATGTGTGTATGTGTGTATCTGCATACGTTTATATATATATATATATATATATATATATATATATATATATATATATATATATATATATATATATATATATGCATGTATGTGTGTGTGTGTGTGTTTTTGTATGCATGTATACATACCCACATACACACATACGTACATACATACAAGCATACATACAATTGTGAATATATTTGTATATTTGCACATATGTGGTGGTATCAGAAAGTTCCCGGACTAGATTTGTAGCGCACCAACAGATGACAGCACACAGTTGCGTGCGCAATGAGAACTGGCAATGACCTTCATGAGGCTGTGTGCCGAGTGACATCGCTGTGTTTACGTCCCAAGTTGTGAAATTTATGTATTGTGATCACGTGTAAGCTGTGGTTTCTGATTTTGTCATGGACATGAAACAAAGAGCCAACGTAAAATTTTGTGTTGAGCTTGGGAAGTCGGCCACAGAGACATTGAGGATACTTTGGCAAGCTTACGGCGACAAGATCGTACGCAATATCTCGAGTGACACGAGCGCTTCAAAAGCGGAATAACTTCCCTGGAAGACGATGAATGATTTGGAAGATCTGCCACGAACGTCACTTGGAAACGTGAAGTTGTGCATCAAGAATTCGTCCCCCAAGGCCAGACCGTAAATCGAGAGTTCTACTGCGACGCTTTTGAAGCATTTAAGGGAGGACATTCGGTGAAAGCCCTCTGAGTGGATTTCGCAGATGAAAACTGAAAGAAGCCGTCGTATATATGCATATGTGTGTGTAGGTGTTTGTGTGTGTGCTTTGTTTGTTTGTGTGTGTGTGTGTGTGCGTGTGTGTGTACACCTGCGCGTGTGTCCTTGTGCCTTTGTTTGTTCCCAATCACCGCTTGACAGCCGGTGTTGGTGTGTTTACGTCCCGTTTACTTAGCAGTTCGGCAAAAGAGACGGTTAGAATAAGTACTGGGCTAGGGATCGATTTGTTCGACTTAAAACTCTTGAAGGTGGTGTTCCAGCATGGCTGCAGTCAAATGATTGAAACAAGTAAAAGAATAATATATATATATATACATACATACATACATATATATATATATATATATATATATATATATATATATATATATATATATATATATATACACACACACACACACACACACGTATAACATACATGTATTAGTTGTTACAGTCATGTGACTGCGGCCATGATGGGGCACCGTCTTGAAGAGATTTTAGTCGAACGACTCGATCCCATTACCTTTTTTAAGCCTAGTACTTACTTTAACGGTCTTTTTCCAAAACTGGACGTAAACAAACCAACACCACTTATCAGGTGGTTGTGGGGTATAAACAGAAATAAACACGCACATACACACACACTCATATATATATATATATATATATATATATATATATATATATATATACGGCGGGCTTCCTTCAGTTTCCGTCTATGAAATCCACTCCCAAGGCTTTGCTCGCCCCAAAACTATCATAGAGGATACTTGCCCAAGGTCCCACGAGCGTGAATAAAGTTGGGATCATGTGATTTGGAAGTAACCTTCTTATTACACAGCCATGCCTGCGCGAATTTATTTGTCAAAACGTGTCACACTGCATTCGGTTTTTGACCGTTCCTTTTGTTTTGACTCTCACTCTACTACCTTCAGTGTGTGTGTGTGTGTGTGTGTGTGTGTGTGTGTGTGTGTGTGTGTGTGTGTGTGTGTGTGTATGCGTGTGTGTGTGTGTGCGCGTTTACTTGAGTTTGTATATACACGTATGCTTAAACACACACATTCACATATAACATATATATAAACGCAGAAACATATATTTCATACATACTCAAATATGCAAATACGTGTGTATATGTATGTGCGTATCTCTCTCCCCCTCTCTTTCTATTTCTCTCTTCCTCTCTCTCTCACTCTCTCTCTCTCTCACTCATATACACACACACAGTCTAGCAACCTCGGATACTGAAGGTAAAAGATAAAAGAAAAGTAGCGTGGCAACCTGGGAATTGAACTAAACGTACGAATAAACTATGACAAACGATAATAGAGAAACTAAAAGATAAAATGAACACGAAATCTTAACAAATTATAAGGATGGGACGAGAAAATTAAAAGAAAGCAACAGTTAAGTGTGGAATGTTACAATAACATACTTACTGACATGAGCAAGGAACTGCCTTTGTAGACCCCTCCTCACACTTCATCCGCTGACCCCGAACAGTGACTAATTAGGCCACTGGCTGCCCTTTCACTCAACGCCCATTTAAAACCAACTGTCGACATGAATATATGAATGTTTCCTTTCCTTTGACACATATCTAGATTAGTAAGTGGCAATGGATGTATCGTACCTCCACCAAAGGGTAGCCATACAGCCGCCAAATAGACTGTTTGTTGACACGTGACAGTCGGTGAGCCTAAGTAACGGTACTCCCCCTCCCCTACACACACAACACACGAAACGCACATACATACACACTTCCTGGTCGACAAATATAACAGATTTTACTGCATTGTAAGACCAACGGACGTCCATCTTCGTATTAGTTGTTATTATTAAAGGCGTCGTTAAGGCGACGAGCGGGCAGAATCGTTAGCACACCGGACGAAATGCTTAGAGGCATTTCGTCTGCCGTTACGTTCTGAGTTCAAATTCCACCGAATTTTTCTTTCATTCTTTCCTTTGCCTTTCATCCTTTCGAAGCCGATAAATTAAGTACCAGTTACGCACTGAGGTCGATGTAATCGACTTAACCCATTTGTCTGTCCTTGTTTGTCCCCTCTATGTTTAGCCCCTTCTGGGCAATAAAGAAATAAGAATCGTTAGTACGCTTAGCTTAGCGGTATCTTATCTGCCGCTACGTTCTGAGTTCAAATTCCGTTAAGGTCGACTTTGCCTTTGATCCTCTCGGTGGTCGATAAATTAAGTATCAGTGAAACACTGGGGTCGATGTAATCGCCTCGTCCTACACAATTGGGGTCCTTATACCTAAAGCAGAAAGGATTATTAAAGGCGGTGAGCTGGCAGACTCGTTAGGACGCGGGCTAAATGTTTAGCGCCCGTCTTTACGTTCTGAGAAAACACTTCAGCCGAGGTTGACTTTGGCTTTTATCCCTTTCGAGGTCAATAAAATAAGGAGGGGTCGATGCAATCGATTACTCCTCTCCCGAGAAATTTCAGGCGTTGTGCCAAAATTTGAAACCATTTTTAAAGGCGTCGAGCTGGCAAAATTCTATGTGCGAAAAGGTGCTTAGCGGACGAAATGCCGGTTAAGATTTTGCCCAGCGTGCCGATGATTCTCACAGCCTTAGTTATATTATTTACATTCGACAGATATTTGTTCTCATCTTGTTTAACACAACGTTTCGGCTGATATACCCTCCAGCCTTCTTCAGGTGTCTTGGGGGAAATTTCGAACTTGGATTCTCATTCCTGGGGTATTTTTCGATGGTGTTATTATTATTATTATTATGATTCAGGTCACTGCTTGGAATCGAACTCGGAATCTTCGGGTTAGTAGCCCACTCTCTTAATCACTACGCCACATGCCCGGTAACGCCATATGGCGTGGTTAAGTATAGAACTGCCTTAGTTATGTTGATAATATTATTTGGGAAAAGAAAGCAGAGAACTGGCAGATACTCTCATACCTGTGTGTGTGTGTGTGTGTGTGTGTATGCGCGCGTGCGCGCGTGTGTGTGTGTGAGAGAGGAGCTTCTTCACAATTTTCGTTTATAAAATTTACAAAATATTAGGTCAGCCCGGGGCTATAGTAGAAGACATCTGCTCGAGGTGCCGCGCAATGAGACTGAACCCGAAACGA
>NC_142940.1:42286100-42303600 GCF_046866305.1 Octopus bimaculoides
AATAAAGTGATCTAGCACGAATCTATTGCTTATAGATCTGAAACCAAAAGTTCCCGGGGGATTGTTATAAATGCCTCTAGAATAGCGTTAGACATGTGTTCAAATGCCGTCAATGTCAAATTCGCTTTTTATCTCTCCAGGGTCGATAAAATAGATACCTATTAAGTAAAGTGGTCGATGGTATCGAGCAACTCATTCCCTTCAAAATGCTCCCCTTTTGCCTAAATTAGAACTATATCTTGCACCCATATATATTTCGTTTTTAATATAACATATCCGCAAAGAGAAATTTTTTCACACAACAACCACAGCATCAAGACTTTAATGGTGTATATATAAATGTTAAGAATGGTACACAAATGGTTATTGTGATTTAATGCTTTTTTCAATTTCAAACACAGACTTTACTATAGTCCAGCTAGCTTTCGTAATTCATGAGGCGGATTAGGAGGCCAGAATTTGAGACATGAAAACTCGTAGAAATTTCCTGACAACCACCTGTCTCTCTTTCAGGAGGCATGTTAAGGAGGCAAAACTCGCTGCCACTCATATGGCCTTTCAGTCACAATCCTATCCAGTCAGGGATTGACCAGCCTAATGCCCTGTTCAAAGATGTATGGAAGCATGACCTCAACCTCTCTGATGATGCACTCAAAGACCATCACAGTTTGGAGAACTTGGTTTTTATGTACTTGAGATACCACATGCATTCATAGATTGTAGGCAAACCACTTATTGTTCTGCGTGTTGTGCAACTGGTCCTGTCTGGCGGTATTTTCATCTGAGAAGAACCAGATCAACCCAGGGTCAACACGAAACCTCAGCTTGTTAAGGAGATTCTTTGCCTCCGTCAAACCATTCTCCATCCTTCTCAGAATTTGCACCTTGCACCTCTTGTGCGAGCCAGCGTATGGTAGCAAAACCATCACTAGTTTTTCTTGCCAAAGCCCTGGTTCCCTGGCTCGGATCTTCCATCACCACGACTTTTAATTGTTGAGTATATTAACAGTTTGGCTATTTACTTCTTTGGCGTTGGTCAAATTGATGAACACATCTCTGATGAGAACAGAATGAGGTTCGAAAACCGCATAGGGCTGTTCATTTTTTTTTTTTCAATCTACGGAGAAATGGCTAAATTATCACTTTTTATATATCTACTGCATAGGTTACAGTGTGTGTGTGTATGTGTGTATGTTTCGTTTTTAAGACACGCCTGTGAAGAAATTTCTCTTAGACAAACTACAACATCCTATCTTTCAATGATACATATATGCGTTAAGTATGGTGCACTGGTGACTAGTTTTCACTAATTATTGTTATTATGTCCTCAATTTTCTAGATAGGAATATTGACTAGATACTGCTTATTCGAGTAATTCAAATGATTCAGAATAGACCAAGATTACAGGGGTAATATTTCATGACTGGCGCTGCGAAAATATGTTAGACACTTCTAGTTTAAGTAGACTTAATTGAGATAAGGTGGCAAAGAAGGAATCTTGTACTGCTAGATGGATGAAGGCTATGTTAATTTGAATATCTTACGTTAGAGCCATGTCACTGTTAATTTAGTTTTCTCTATGATTAAACACTAATGGAAAGTAGAATTATACGAAAGTCATTTATAAACGACCGGAGAAGCCATTCAGAAATGGCATATTATATAGTTCGTTTGACATAACAGATCCTGTTACTGCAGCCAGCGAGCGGATCCACTACTTACACACACACATACACACACACACACACACACACTCACACACAACACACACACACACACACACACACACACACACACACACACACACACACACACACACACACACACACACACGAATATATATATATATATATATATATATATATATATATATATATATATATATATATAGACCAATTTAGACGCACATACACACACACACACAAAGAATATGGATTTTAAAAAATCAGAAAGAACTAACATTAAGCTCTCCACCCGCTGCATAGCTATCAAGAGAGATCGTGGTTAACACCGGAATATAACGTGAGTGTCTTCCTGAAAATCCAGGAATTACAATGATGGAGTCTATGAATAAAATGAACATATGTTCATTCCAATCGTCGACAGTTGTTTCATAATCCATACTAGTTTCATAATCTATGAATCGATGCTACGTCAACCGTCACACATATATAAAATATATGTATGAATCTATATATATTAATATATATATATATATATATATATATATATATATATATATATATATATATATATATATATATATATATATATATACATATATATATAGATAGATAGATAGATAGATAGATAGATAGATAGATAGATAGATAGATAGATAGATAGATAGATAGATAGATAGATGTTTCTTCTTCCTGCCTGTGGAGAGTCACTCAAACCTTCTAAAAAAAAGGAGTGGATTATACCAGAGTAAGCACATAAATGCGAAACTAGGTGGAGTTATATACTTTATTAAAAAGCACGAGGTAGAGTTATTAAAAAGCACGAAAAATATCACAAAAACTGTTACTCAAAGTTCCATGTTCACACGCATATACACACACACACACACACACACATATATATATATATATATATATATATATATATATATATATATATATATATATATATATATGTGTGTGTGTGTGTATATACACGTGTACATGCGCACACGCGCGCGTACACACGTGCTCACAAACATACACACACACATATTCAAATTTGAGTTAGAAGCAGCGTGAATGTTATCGAACACATACTCAATATATGTTCTTCACTTGTTCGTTGGTCGGCTGCGAAATGACGCGGTGGAGATTACTCTCTCAAACCGCCGGCTGTTAAAACACTTGAAAGTTAGTCATTTTTAAAATACTCACGCTTGTTCTAATTCATATTTTAATTATACCTGCGTATCCATTGTTCGGGCATACCAGCAGATAGTTTTGCGCTATTTTACATAGAGTCATGAGCAGGTTATTCAGTTTGCCTCCGGTTCCGTTCGGATACGTGATGTTGATAAGCCACAAATAAATAAATAAATAAATGAATAAATAATAATAATAATAACGCGAAAATCGATGTCCGTCGCTCCTGAATGGGACTCGGTGTGAGTTGTTTCACGTGTCTATGACGATCTGGTGCTTTGAGAGAGTCATCTTTACTGTGTAAAATCGCAGTCGACCGGCGAACAAGCAAACCACAAACATTGAGTATGTGTGTTCGATAATGTTACGCATGCATATTATATATATACATAACAGACTACTATTCAGAAGAATTACCGGCAGCTTAGAACATCAACGAAAGAGAGACAGAGTGAGAGAGGAGAGAGAAAACGAGAAAGAACTAGACAGACATACAAACACACAGACATAGATAGATAGATAGATAGATAGATAGACAGATAGATAGATAGATAGATAGATAGGTCTTGTATTCAGTTTAAGAAATAGCCCCCTTATAACCACTCTATATTGTGCTGCTATCAACTACGAAGATATTAACACTAATTAAACAGGTTGAGCTCCTTTCATCTAAACTGCAACTAGGAGTTTTCATTATTATTTGATCATACAGAATCCATCTAAATCAAAGGTGTTCAAAACTTTTCACAGTATTTTCACTGGTCAGTTCGATATCTCGTAAAAAAAAATAACGGTTTTGAAACTTCTTCAAACTAGATGTTACGATATCAAATTGTTATTACGGTTTAATTTTCTTTAGTGTTTGTTTGGTTTGTTGTTGTTTTCTGCTGTTGTTGTTTTCCTGTTTTTTTTGTTTGTTTTTTCTTAACGTATACATCTTAATTTTGTTCAATGTGCGGTATTATTTTCCTACGTTTCATAAGATATGTCATTTCACGTGCTTATCTGACACCTGAAATGACATGTTATATTAAGGTTTTGACAACAAGCGGCAAAAACTAACCCCATCAAGCGATGCCATGACATTAGCTTTTATCAACAGTTCATATACACACACACATACATTATATGTGTGTGTGTGTAAATAAATAAATATATATATATATATATATATATATGCATGCAAGCATGTATATATGAATGTCTGTATGTTTGTTTCAAGGTGTGTATGTATGTATGTATGCGTATGCGTATGTCTGTATACTTTCATACAACACTACACTGGTGTATTTTTAAAGAAACTGATATATTAGACTTGGGTTTTGTTGCAATTACAATAAGTCAGTGACAATCAGCTGCCATTGATTTCCTTGTCTGTTTACTCTTGATTTGTAAACCACCCCAAAGTTTTATAATTGAATAGATATTATCGTTTTCTTTTTGGCATTAGTTCGCTGCAGGTCATAGCATGTTATCAGGTCGTTTTGACTCCTCTTAAGTTGCCAAATAACCAAATTATCTTGAAAGATTGACACTGAAATCGATAAGTTTTTCAGAATTCTATGAGATGATCACCGATTACCAGGGATAAGGAGACTGACTACTACATTAACCAGAAATGATGCAAAATTAGAGTGGATGAACTAAACATGGTGGTGGTTGAGGAATGTGAAGGGAGGAGACTCATGAGAATTAAGAGGTCGTTGATTTTTTCATTATTAATGGCGATGAATTTGAAAAAATAAATGTCAATAGAAGTAGCGAAAATGACTCCAGATTTTAAACAAAAATCAATTTTTTCTATGACTTCTATAAACTACGCCAAATGATATGAATAAGAACTAGTAAATTAATCTACATTAGATTACTGTAGGTCATACGTAGTATATACAATTTATTTATTGTTATAACCTCTGTTCCTTGATTTCAAAATGATCCCCTGTCTCGTCACTATTCCCTTTGTTTCTAATTATTCAATAAAATCAGAATTTATTTGGAAACTAACATAAATAATTAGATTTCATCAAATATTAATAATGTATAATAGACATTCTCCTTTACCAGCCTGCATTTTGTAAATTTATTTCGCCCACTATCTGAATAGAGGTCAAATCTAATGTAAAGATGATTTGTTTCCAAACGTATTAAGCAACGAAATAACACCAGACACTTTTAGTAAGTTCTTTGTTTTCCTATCTTTTAGCCAGGAAGGAGGGCAATGCTGATGACCTATTGTAGAGCCTTAGACACGAATGGGAAGAAGGTAACATCAGACAGGAAACCTGTTCTAAACGCTTGCTGCGTAGTGAACTCTGCTTAAAGTCAATGAAGTTGTCAGGTAATGGAATTAAACTGGGTGACGGATTATATGGGGGACCGCAAAACAACAGATCCAGCTTTCTTACATTCTATTCAATCCACCACCATGGATTGGTACTATTTTTAATCGACCCCCTGAAAGGAAGAAAGGCAAGTGGAGTTCGACGGGAATTGAACACAGTATGCACGGATTCGGAACACGAATAACAGTTAGTTGAAGTTTATTCCCTTCCCAGTTATCCATTTATTAAACCCTGCTTGTATTTAGTTTACAGAATGCTCCCTCGGTCTATTTCTCCCTTAGTCATATTTTTTAAATTACATATTCGATATATTTCTACGAATTTAGCAGTCGTGGTGCTTGTGTTGGGTCTCCGTCGGTCGGCTACAGAAGTAGCTGAACATTCTATTGACACGTGTGGGGTTAACGTAATTCGCAGACAGAATCAACGTCACAAGGTGTGTGACAAGACAGTACCTTATGAATTACAAGTACAATCTACTTGACAGGATTCTAAGCAGTTTCCGTCTACCCAGTTTCACTCACAATTTATAGGGTTGCTCGAAGCTAGAGAAAATGATGTTTTCACAAAATGCATTGCAGTGGCATCAAACCCCAGCCCCTGTGGTTTGCTAAGTTAGCTTCTTAACTATTCGGGCATGTTCATCTACACGAACCTATTATATGATATAATACGGCCTGAGTAAGAAAGGAAGCTACGGCATTTCCCTTATGTCTCTTTGTAAAGAACATGAGTATTTGTAAAGCCTAACTGTATTTTTTAAAAATTGTTGTGCTTTGTACGCCATTAGGTTTTCAGTTGAAACAGAAATAAAGGAGGTTGAGTCATTAATTGATGTTGCAATGCTAAGCAACCTCAATGAATTAATGTTATTAAATAACATTCTAAATGATTTCCATTATACCAATCTAATTCAGCTGATCAAATTACAAATTCCTTTGAGATTCTTTTGATAATTACCAGGAAGTTATAAATATTAACTTGTGCATGCGTGTATGCAGGGTTAGCTACAGGCATACATGTCATATATGAATGCATGTGAACGTACGTACATATACACATATAAGTACTCCATTTTATATTCTTTTATTGCGTTGCTTGTTACAGTAATTAAACTGTGGCCATTCTGGGGCACTTCTTTGATAGCTTAAGTCGATCAAATCGACTACAGTACTTATTCTTTCTTATGTTCGTACTGAACCGATACCTTTTGGTGAATCGTTATATTACGAGGACACAAACACATGCAAGCATATACATTGGTGTATATATATATATATATATATATATATATATATATATATATATATATATATATATATATATATCCACACACACATGTATATACAAATATATATACATATATATATACATATATATATATATATATATCTATATATACATACATATATACATACATATATATATATATATATACTTACACACACACACACACACACACACACATACATATATATATAGCTATGGATACTACTGATTCCGCTCAGATGACATATTTGGTCGGAATATACATTTTACATAAGTTTAATAGTGAATTCCCGGAAATAGAGGATGGACTATATAGGGATGATGCACTGTTTATCATCAAAAATCCATCTAATAGTGAACTAGAGATATGTAAGAAAAAAATTGCCTCAGTTCTTCAATAAATTCGGACTAAATATTTTAATAGAAAGGGAGCATAATTCTGTTAACTTTTTGGATGTGAATTTTAACCTAAATAAACGTAAATATGCGCCTTACCATAAACAAAATTCTAAAATAACTTATATTAATATTCTTTTCTGTTCTAAGCACAAGGCCCGACATTTTGGGCAAGGTGACCAGTCAATTAGATCGATGCCAGTACGCAACTGGTACTTAATTTATCGATCCCGAAAGGGTGAAAGGGAAAGTCGACCTCGGCGGAACATATATTAATATTAAAAGCAATCATCCAAAGTCAATTACTAATAATTTACTTAAAATATATGGAAAAACATTAATCAATTACCTCTCTTGTAATGAGGAGAATTTTTATGAAAATAAAGAATTATACAACATTGCATTAGAAAAGGCAGGATCTAAACAGAAAATTAAATATAACAAACATAGTGTTAATAATATGAATATTGATGAAGAGGTAAGAAAATAGAATGCTAATATGCAAACAAAAACTAGCATAGAGGGTAAAATAAATAATATGAATAAAGAAGAAATAGATTATGGAATACGCAGTAGAAATATAGTAAGAAAAATCGAAATCGAAGCAGAGTAGTAAACAAATAAATCAGACATGCACACACAAGGAGACAGGGGTACACACACACACATGCAAACACACACATACACACACAAACACACAAGCACATGAATATACAGAATTCATACATACAAACGTACACACGTGCATACCTATATACATACGCACACACATACATGCATACATATACTTACATGCATGCATGCATACATACATGTGTATGCGCACACACACACACACTGACCCACACACATGCGCACAAACAAACAAAAAGAGCGCAGCCAAGGATGGAATGAACATCCTTCTGAAGGAAATCTCTGGGATGTCATTGAGAACCTCCTGAATCCGCATTTCCAAGTCCTCCAGGTGCGAGGTTTTGTCTTGTAAACCTCTTTTGTGTAACCCCTCAAGTAAAAATCACATGGAGTGAGAACTGAACTTCCTGGAGTTCTGTATGTATATATATAGAGTTTTAATCTTAATTTACATAAATTCTAACTTAAGCATAATAGGATTTTTTAAACATTTAATACCTAAGATTAACTTATTTTACTTTACGTAATTGTATCCAGTTGTATTACAAAATAGATAAACTTATCATAAATAAATTATTATAAGTAAATGGTATAACCATTAACAATTACATAAATTCATTAGGTTTTATATAAACCCCTGATTAGATATTTGATTCAACTAACAGGTCCTATAAAATATTTCGTTGGTTTTTCTTTAACTGAACATGAATCAATGACGTAATACACATAGTATATATCAGAAAGAAACGTAGTGCGCAATTTTTTGCATATAAATAAATGAACTGCAAGATATGTATTCTAAATTTTTGTTTATTCTATTATAATATAAAAAATATATTGATATCTTAATATTATTTTATTCTATTTATCCCTTTTAATATTTATTTCGTTTAACCCCTACCCTTCGCACAAATTTAGAATTATATACAACTACATATAACCTTAGTATATTTAACAAAGGCTTAAACATAAACATGTATATACGAAAATATATTTACTCAATGTAGAGAGGTCTATCTTTATATGAATGAAACCCCATTACGTGCAGGAGATAAAACTTGAAGACTATCACCGCAGAAATCCAGAAATCTAGAAGTACAGAACTCCAGGAAGTTAAGTTCTCCGTTCATGTGATTTTTACCTGTGGGTTACACAAAAAAGGTTTACAAGACAAAACCTCGCACCTGGAGGACTTGGAGACATGGATTCAGGAGATTCTCAACGATATCCCAGAGATTTCCTTCAGAAGGTTGTTCATTCCATCCTTGGCTGTTTGAAGAAACTACTTGACACCACCGGTGCTTACGCTGAAATATTAAAATTTACTTTCACTTTCCCATGTAATAAAGAACATGCATCATTTGTTTCAATAAACTTGTAAAATGAATATGGATTTTATTACCAATTTTTAATGCCTACTTACTTTTCACCCACCCTGTATATAAACGATTAAATTTGATTAGATATGATTCGATGAACAAGCATACATGAATATCTACTAATATCTACTAGCAAGCCAATGGAAATTATAGAATTATGGCAGTTTTTTTTATTATTTATTATTTATTGCTTATATTTTAATTAATTTATCGTATTACATAATTCTTTTCCCATACAGATATAACATTATAACTTTTTTATTTTATTATTCATATTATATATATGTTTTTTAAATGCATATTCATTTTATTCTATCTTTATTTTTACTTAGATGAATTTTAACCTTTGAAAATAGATAGAAACAATATATAAGAAATAACATTTTAAACTTCTTTACTTGTTGATTTAAATCCCTTCAAGAAATATGCAAGCTTCGTTTTATTAAAACAAACAAAAAAATCCCCTGAAAATCGATAAGTATTGATTAATAGCAATAATTATTGATTAATGACATAACACAGACAAAGGTACACAGTCGGACTCCTTCCCCATACAGCTTAAAATGATAACAAATTGTTAACATTCGATTTGAACCAAATAATTTGAATTATGCATTTTTAAGGGGCCAGAATCGAAACATGTGTAGGTTTTGGAGTTTTCTATTGTGTTTTTCAAAAATTTATTTGTATTTAAAACTTAACACCAAACTATGATACAAATAAATTAGTTATACATTCTCACCTCTCCATTTTCTTACCTTATTTATTTCACCCCCACCCCCACATATATAAATACATACATATACATAAGCGTGTATGTACATACATAAATATATGTGTGTGTTTGTGTGTGTGTATACAATGTATAATATATATACATATGTATGTATATATATAATACCTCTCTCTCTCTCTCTCTCTCTCTCTCTCTATATATATATATATATATATATATATATATATATATATAATAATTTTCCCAGAGGATGTAGCAACCGTTACCAATATATCATAAGAACTTACCTTAGGAGATCATTAACTAAATTCCTTAAGGGTCGTTCTCTGTCTCTTTTGAATATGAAAATTAAAAAGTTTAAAAACCTTATATATATATATATATATATATATATATATATATATATATATATATATATATGAAATGACATTTTCACTAGAAATGCCTTCCCTGTATATTCCCAAAATGTCATTTTTGTTCCTAAATAAATTGCACTTATTTATATATGTGTATATGTGTGTGTATGCTCATTCAGGCAAACACATACATAGAATCATACGTATGATGAGTTTCCACACAGGTTCCCGTCCAGAATATTCGCTCACAAAGCATTGTTCAAAACGAAGGTAGAGGAGAAAGCACTTGTCGAAGATGCTATGCAGTCACGCTGCACCCGAGACATATTGTTGCGAAGAAAATACCTACACACACAGAAACACATTCATATATATATATATATATATATTTGTATGTGTGTATATATTATGTTAAGAATTTGATTGAATCGAGGTACTTTAATAAGGACTCTAATTTATGGTCGAGAATAGCACATCAGTGTATCAACAGTATATATGGTCACTCACGCATATATTGAGATGTATATACGCATTTGTCTTACTTCTTACGTACACATGGATATGAACAGATTGATATATTCATCGATATAAATATACATGGATATGCAAAATCATAAACAGAAGTATTCTGGTATGCAATCTCTCACGATCCACTTAAGTTCCAGATACAATGTAAGAAAGGGCCTAGGTATGGTGTAAAATAAGAACATAAATGGGCTGAGGTTTACTACACCTGTTTCAGATGTGTAAGGCCTCGGCTGAGAGTTCATACCTGCCACACTCTACCATAAACGTTATATGACCTCTTTCTATTTAAAATAAACATAATACACTTTGCGGCATTTCATCTGCATTTTACGTCCAGAGTTCAAATTTCGACGAGGTCGAGTTTGCTTTTCATTTTCTTGAGGTCGATGAAATAAGTTACAACTGAGTACTGGTGTCGATGTAATTAACTATTCCCCTACTCCAAAATTTCATGCTTTTTACCTATAGGAGAAAGGATCATTATTCTTCGATATGTAGTTTTTAGCTTCCTGCACTATCTTTAAACAACTCCCAATCTCATACTTTTGCTCAACATTATCAGGTTTTCTCTACATTTATTCTTCTATAATATTTCATTGAATTCTATTATGATAGTTCATATTTTTTATCGTCATCAGTTCACTAAAATTCAGTAATTGGTCTCAGTGAAACACTTATTATTCAGAATAGAATATATGTCATTCTGTATATTACCATGAATTACAGAACAATTTATTAGATACCATAAGTTTGTTATTTTTTTTTATTGTGTATAAAGTAGTGTATTTATTTCTCCTATTCATATCTTCTTGCAATTCTACTGCCCACCACACAGTTTCTTATACTTGTGATTCTTTCCGTGGTGCGATTCCTAATATATATATATATATATCTGTGGGTGGGTGTGTGTACACATATATAGTTAGATAGCTAGTTACAGATATATAGATACGTTAGTTGCGCGCGCGCACAAATTGGATTAGTCAATGTTTTTATGTTGTGAGTTTCATCTGTAGGTACATACGAAACTCAGAGCAAACAGAAACTGACTCGACCAAAATATATTATTAATCTTTACGGTGGTTTGAGTACTCTTTAATCCAATAGTCAATACTAAACGGACACATATATACACACACACATACACACATACATCTTAATTAGTATCCTGGTGTGAGATTCCTTATATTATTCTTCCAATTTGTCTCCCGTGCGATTCCTCATATTTCCTTGCAATTTGGACCCGGGCGTGATTTCTTATATTGCCTTGTAATTTGATTCCTAGTAGGATTTCTTATATTTACAAAACTAAAAGACCGTTTTATGTGGATTCTATTATGTACATAACTTAAGAAAGACATTTATTTTCGCCCTCATTCTCGCAGGCTCTCTATCATTCATGTAAGATAATATATACTATAGATTATAAGATTTGATCGAAAATCTGAATGGCAGAATTGTTGTTGTTATTATTATACACTCGACAGATTAGACTGTATTGTTTTAGTCTTGAGGGTCCACATTTTGCTAATTTCTATTTCAAGATCTTTATACTTGCTCAGTTTTTGGTAGGTCTTGGCAAATACATTTACGTCGATTGGGACAGTCATATCAATGAGGAGGCATGATTTTTGTCTGAAGTCTTTCAATATAATGTCTGGCCTTTTCGCATCTATCTTTCTGTCAGCTTGAACAGTGAAGTTCCAGAGGAGTGAGATGTGATCATTTTCAAGCACAGGAGGTGGTTTGTGTTCCCACCAGTTTTAATCATGGGGCAGGTCCAGGTTTTGCAAATTACCCATTGAATATACTGTGTTGCTCTATCATATGTGTAGGTGCAAGAAGACTGCACATTGAGACAACATGATCAATGGTTTCATTTTGTTGTTTACATACAAGACATGTTGGGATACTGCCGTTCTCTGATATGTTGGCCTGGTAGTTCCTTTTAGGCTGGCATTGATCTTGGGCTGCTGTGATAAACTCTTTTGTTTCTGATTTTAAGCCAGAAGACACTAACCATTGATAGGTATGGGCTTTGTTAACATCTGCATTATTAGCTTTCTTTGGGTATTTGCCACTGGGAGGTTTTTCTTGCCATTTATCAGTAAGAATATCCAAGGAGCAGTTTTAGCAGGAGTTTTCATACGCTTAGCTTTTCTGTGCTTTTTTCCAGTATGCCTAATTCTGGGATTTGTTGCATTTGGAATTCCTTTAGATATTTCTTTGCCTGTTTTGTTACTGCTTTCTTGTTTTCATGCCTTAAGACAAGTTTTAACATCTAATCATCAGAGTTTTTCAGGTAGGTGTTTAGGCCAATTGTGGCAATCTTCGTTGTTAGTTCCAGTTGTAAAAGTCTACAGCCATCCTCTTTTCTTGGCTGGTAAAGTCGTTCTATATCTGCCTTAGGATGGTGTATTTTATGCATTGTCAACAATTTTGGGGGTTTTTTTTTTCTGTCAAGATTACATATTTCAGTAATTGACCAGTTAATGATATTGAAACTAAGTCAAGACTGGTATGGCTAAATTATTGATCGTTTCGATCCTGTTTCTTGCATTCAGCTCTGTCTTGAGTATTGCCCTTACTTGCGATAACATTCTCTTCTGATAATTTCCCTCATCATTGAATGTTTGATTCCATCACCTTCAAATACTCCTAGGTATATGTAGCTCTCTGTGGATTCTAACTCCATTATGACATTCTGCTGGTCAAGATTAACGTTGGATGTTTCTGTCATTTTTCTTTTGATAAAGGTAGCTTTTGCACATTTATCGAGTCCAAATTGCATCCTGATGTCATCACTGAATTGTTTAACAATTGCTATTAAGCCTTGTAGTTATTGGTCATTTTTGCCAAAGAGATTTAAAAGCAATTTTGAGAGAGGTATTAAGGCTAGACAAAAAGCGATTGGTGATAGAGAGTCACCTTGGAAAATGCCACATGAAATTCTTACATCTCCAGCATTGAGAGATTCATTGTCACTGGTCAAGGTCAGTGTGGTTCTCCATGATCTCATACTTACAAACAAGAAATTTTGCCAAGTAGGTGCTATTTTATACATTTCCAGACATTTCTTAATCCAGCAATGTGGTAGACTGCCAAAAGCTTTTTTATTGTCTACTCAGGTTACCGACAAGTTCTTGTGTCACTTCTGACAATTTTCCAAGATCATTTTATTGATGAGTAGCTGATCATTACAACCATAGGGCCCACGTTTACATCCTTTCTGCTCATTAGGGAATATGCCACTTATTATTATTATTATCATCATCATCATCATCATCATCATCATCATCATCATCATCATCATCATTATCATCATTATTATTATTATTATTATTATTATGATTATTATTATTATTATTATTATTATCATGATCATGATCATCATTATTATTATTATTATTATTATTATTATTATTATTATTATTATTATTATTATTATTATTATTATTACTATTATTATTATTATCATCATTATTTTTATTATCGACACTTGTACACTGGGAATAGTGTCTATAACTTGTAGTCATGGGTCACAATGTTTTGGCAATTCTTCTCGTAGGCCTACTTCATGTGACTTTCGTGGTCGGTAGTGTTCTCGGCCTTCGAAAGGAGCTCTTGATGTACAAGCACCACGACATTATAATTTCAAAGGTTCACTAATACTCTGATTGAAGCTGCTCCCTCTCACCAGAGAAATGGCACATCTAACACTTAATTAGAGCTCATATTCACGAAGCCTTCATATTGCAGGCTGTTTCATATTAGGAGTTTAAACTTAACCTGTGAATTTTTGTCATCCGTTTATCGCAAGCCTGTATTCACCTGACAATACGTCAAAACCGAGCGATACTGTCTCCTCCTCCTCCTCCTCCTCCTCATACACCTCATCCTCCTCCCCCTCCTCCTCATACCCCTCCCCCTCCTCCTCCTCCCCTCCTCCTCCTCCCCTCCTCCTCCTCCTCCTTTTCGTCGTTGTTGTCATCATCATCATCATCATGTATAGATGTCATCTGTTTTCAGCATGTTGAACATTAAGGATATGTATTCAAGTTTTTTTTCTCTGCCATTGTTACACATTCACCATTTGTAAATTTATTCCGTCCTTGGTAATATAAAACGATTTTGTTCTGGGTCTTCTTCTCAATAGTTTGCTATTTATCTTGCTTCCTAATAATAGTTCTATATATATATATTGTGCTTTTACTAATGATCAAAATACTTTAACCTCCTTTTTTTTTAATGGTTGTGAGTAATGATCTTTTTGTATTTGCTAGTTGTAGCACATCTTTATTAGTTTTATCTTATATCTAAGATATTTTTAACATTCGTCTATATTATTTTATACGTTTCAACCACGTGGTTGTGGTCATGGAATTGTGGTCATGCTAGAACACCACCTTTATTTCAAAAGCTTTTTAATTTGCCTGAAAGAGTTTTCGTCAACGTCCAAGCATTGTCTATACAGTGTGAAAAAAGGTATCGTCTGCGGCCGACAACGCCAAGAGAAGATTGTAATTAGAAAGAGCCCAACAGGCTAAAAAAACAAAAACATCCTAAACACTTTGCGTCATCTTACAAAATCTGTGATCTAAGTGTCAAGAATTGTGGTGAAAACTGGCATGATGTGTCTGCCATACTTTAGACGAATGTCGAAAATAAAATTCGAATTTGTGGTCAATGCAACACCAGAAAAATATTCTGAAGCGAGACTACCGTTCAAGTACAATTATTCTGGTTAGAGAGTTTAATGGATATTTTAAGCTATTCATATGATATATGACCAAAGAAAAAAAGAATCGAAAAACAAGGGATTATATAGAAATGTATAGCAAAATACAGAAATAAAGAAAATAGATGAATATAATACAAATATAGGAATATAATCAAAATAGAGAAATATAATGGAGAGAAGAAATTAAGTTTCTGCTACCAGATTCGTTTTGAATTTTAAACCTAAACTAATTTTGAAAGTGATGGCAGTTTCAGGAAAATATAGCAGTTTCGTAATACTAGTTTTTATGGGTATTTTTTATTCTCTTTTTCTTTTTTTATCTCCCTTAACAATGAAGTTCTACTCTAAAATAATGGCATTGTATGATTTAGCAAGAACGAGAGACAGAGATGGAAAGACTCTAATCTTTAGGAAACCAGCTCTGAATAGAAATTGTACGCTTCCTAGTAATATTTTTGCTATTGATTGTAGCATACTTTCAGAAAATCTTTCAATATTTGCAGAAACCTATAATTTCTGAACCTATAATTTCGTTGTATTTCGGTGTAAGATTCAGAAGGTCTCTTTAACTCTATTATGTTATGCTATGTATGTACGTATGTATGTATGTATGTATGTATGTATGTATGTGTGTGTGTGTACGTATGTATATATGTGTGTGTATATGCATGTATGGTTATATGTATGCATAATGGTGACGTGTACAAGAAGGTGACGAGAAGACTTTGTTCAATGGTGTTAATTCCGACATCAACCCCAACAAACTCATAGCTTGACACTTCGGAAAAGTGTTTAATCCCGCGATCTTCGATCTTTGTTGAATAAATGAATAAGGTAGAAGTGACGTTGAAAAGCCAAAGGAACCTGTGTTAAATTTAAAGCTCAATAAGCTCAAAAACTTGCTACAGGTTTTCCAATTTCCACTTCATACACTTCAATGTTACATGCAAGACCTTTTCTTCAAGGATTCTCTTTTTAACTTTCTTTTCGCGTGACTGAAACACTGGGGAGGCTAAATAACATTAGAACCGCTTAAATGAAAAATAATGTCGAGTTTAAAAGACTCTTGTCGGCAAAGCACAAAGATTTGTGCGTATTATCATACAGAAGACTATCAATGAATTGATCAACGAACATAAGTGTTTGTTCTTTATTACAAAGCGCTTCCACGGATGAGTAACTGATTTGAAAATGTACTGTCGAGTGTATAACTCATTACTAATCATTGAGAATATCCATGTTTTCTCTATGTATTTATGTACGCATAAGCGTGAGTGCAATTGTATGTATACAAATATATGTATGTACATATGCATGTATGTGTGCGCGCGCGCGTGTATCGCACCGCTAACACATAAAATAGGACACAGAATTGATTTATATACCTTAAATATACTGGTAGTATATTATGACTGCAGGAGGAAACGAGGTGTCCCTACCAGCAATTAGTACATACATGTATTCATAAATTAATACATACATACATACATATACATATACTCATCGGGAGGTCATGAGGTCATTATGCCAATTTTAAACCCGCAAGTTCAAATCAAATACAAATTTGAGCATGTGTGTGTGTGTGTTCATGTACGTATATGTATGTATATAAATCGTTTCAGAAAAACCGTGGAATAATTCTTTTTTGTTTTTGCTCTTAGTTTGGAATTGGTTTCCACAGTGCATATACATCTATAATTAATAGAGTGTAAATGCTTAGTTTAAAAATCCTTTTAGAATAATTCGAAAGCTGCTAACAGATTCGCTTGCGCGCACACACAAATATCGATGATTGATACGTTATGAGTAGAATCTGTTTGTTGGAGATGCATGGAAATATGTTGTGTGTGCGCGTGCGCGTGCGCGCGCACGTGTGTGTGTATGTCTGCATTAAAGCTATCATTAGTTTCATGTTCAGAAAAATATCTTAATATCTAAAACCAATGGTAGTCATAAGGCACAAATAAATTCTATCCCCCATTGCGATATTGAGCACTCATTTTTATCGTTCGACATATATATACATGTATGTATGTATGTATGTACTAGTCATGAGCAACAAACTGTCCGCCTCATGAGAAACCATGTCTCATGTTGTGCGCTTCTTCTAAAAGGTTGCCCATACGCGATATAAACTCATACCAGGGATATATTCGGTCGAAAACGACATCGTTTATTTCCATCTTCTTTTTTCTTTTTTTTCAGCATTTCCAAATGCCTGTGAATTCCATTAGATTATGGAGACATACGAAC
>NC_142940.1:42308600-42318600 GCF_046866305.1 Octopus bimaculoides
TTTCCGGGATACCCTATTGAAATGTGCATAGGTTTGGCTTATTGTGGTTGTTTCTGTTATTATAATTGTTGCTGCAATAAAGTATCTTCAATGCATTGATTTTGAGCTCTATCCTTTAAGAGACATGTATACATATATATATACAAAAACTCAACTGTGAGCTTTTTGCTAAGACTGTTAACAGATACTATATATTTTGTAAAATTTGTTTTATAAAAGAATATATTTAATATATATATGTATGTATGTATATATGTATGAATTCAAGAATTGTGGTTCTTCTCTCTAAATTATATATTTATACATTTGATTTTAAATGTCTTGCCCGCTCACGTTGTTGGTATGCTGCTATATATATGCTCATGTTGAGAACTTTTTAGGTTTTAATAGACACAAGATGTGATCTATTTCTAGCGCATTAATTGTCCACGTTAGTGATCGACGTTATTTTTTAAAATGTACCTTAATCCCCTGAGATTGAAGATAATATTTCTGAATCTCTTTGATTCTTTAAATGTGCTGGCCCCCTGATAATTAATCGATATTAATTAATATATTAATATATGACTAATTACCAGATCTTATAATAATATATATATGTACATATATACATGCATATGTGTGTGTGTATGTATATACATACACTAATCTATATGTTTGTTTATATATGTGTTTGTATATTAATTCATATAGAAATGTATTAATACGCACACACACTGACGCACAAATAAATCTGCACACGCACTATTCTATCCCAGTCGAGATCATCGTCAGCATCTATATACCACCTTTAACTACGCACAAAGACGCTTCTTCTTTAAATATGGTCGAGCACCTACTAATATTAGTTTAAGACGGTGAGCTGTCAGAAACGTTAGTACGTCGGGTAAAATGCTGAGCGACATTTCGTCTGTATTTACGTTCTGAGTCCAAATTCTACCGAGGTCGACTTTAACCTTCACCCTTTCGGAGTCGATAAAGAAAGTACATGTTAAGCTCTGGGATCGTCCTAAACTCTCTTGAAATATTACTGGCCTTGTGCCAAAATTTCAAATCAGTATTACAGTTTAACGTAGGGCGGCGAGCTGGCAGACTAGTTAGGACGTCAATAAAAACGGTGAGCCACATTTCGTCCGTCTTTATGCTCTGATTTCAAATTCCACCGTGGTCGAGTTTGCCTTTCATACTTCTGGGTTTGATAAAATTAGTGTCATTTGAAAACTGGAGTCGTTGTAATCGACTTGCCCCTCCCCTAAAATTGCTGTCCTTGTGCCAAAATTCGAAATCAGTTATAACTTGAAGTAAACTGGATAAACTATTTACATGTTTAATCATTGCAATTAATGGTAACTATGTGACCACACCTGTAATTTAAGAAATATATTTTATAGAAGAAAGTTTTGTTTTCATTGAATCCAACAGTATGTAACTGGTATCTATCTGTCTTTGAACCTGGTGCTGTCTTTGAACCTGAGAAAGTAAACTCAGGAGATTTTAAACTCTGTTTTAGTCAGCAACCTCTAGTTTTGGACAAATATTTTGTTCCTGTTTAGACATTCGGGCATTTATTTCTAAGGAATTGGTATGGTTGATTCAATCGATCAAAAATATTAATGTTATTTAGTTTATCGATCCAGAAGATATAAAAGAAATGGCTACCTTGGTGCCATTTGTATTCCGAATGCAGAAGGCCGTAACTAAATATTTAATATGATTTTCTATATTCTCAGCCAGCCCATCTATCTATATTGTGAATCTTATATTGTAATATTCGTTTACGTTTCTCTTTTCTGAAAGTTCATCATAAATAGGAGAAAATTGGAAGTTGTGACATTCATACATTTTTGCTTTGCAAGTAACTTATAAAAACGAAGTGAACCGATGTCTCAAGATGAAATTATATAACAGTACCAAGTTGCTATAAATCACTGCTTTTTAACGCGGCTACAAAGTACAAATATATAGTGAAAGCAATTTACAAAATACTTTTAACACGAATTACCATGGTGGCCTAAAGCATCTAATAAAAATTGTTTTTAGCTGTTTGATCATATAAATGACATTTAACCTTGATACAAGGAAATTTTTAAAAAATGAAACGTTGGGTTCATTGAATAATTAAATGAGAATGAATAGCTTACGAATGACTATACAAATTACTTCACATTATTATGTCATAAAAATTTTAACATCAAAATGTTTTATATGTACAGAAATACATATAAACGAAGTTTTTTTTTTTTAGAAGACAATTAAAAAATAATTAATTAGAAGTAAGATACAATAAGATGAATAAATTTCCCGAAACTTGTTATATCTGGGTTTTTAATTTGTTATTGAAATTTTCTTGCTGTTTATAATTGTCAAATATCCATTAATCTATGTTTATAGAAACTATGTAGATATTACAGTTACAAATTTGAAAAAATATAAAACATATCAAATGGATGTGTGACTAAAATGTTTGTTCTGGAGTCAGACGGGTTTAGGTTCACTTTTACTGCCAGTAGTACTTCCGGTAAAGTGTCTTTTACTATAGCTTCAAGCCGACAATACCTTGTGAGAGAGTTTAGTAAGGAGAAATTGTGCGGAAACCTGTCGTATCTCTCTCTCTACACACATATATACATATACATATATATATATATATATATATATATATATATATATATATACTCAGACTGTCGCCAAGCAGCTGAAGACTACAGACTATTCCATCACTCGTTGATCTCTGTGTGACATTGCCGCACATCCTTGATGCACATTCTCAAGGATTGGAGAGGTTTCAATGAAAGTTTTTTCATTCTTCTCTCAAAACTCCCCTTAATTCATTAAACAGCTTTTCATACTTCGACCTCTCTTTCACCTTTCAACTGTGCCTACATTCCCTCTTCGTTCCATTCTTCTCCCTTCTTACCTTCTCACTATCTTTCTTCTTCCACTTTCTATTCAATTAATATGCACACGTGGTCCTATGTTTCTTATGAGTTGTAGCCAGGATTTTAACTGAGAAGGAAAACTCTACTGTCTCTCACCGGTATCTCTCTTGGCAACTTTTTCTGGAAGAAAACTCTCTCCGAAACGTTAGATTTGCCAAACTCCACGGCATGTTCAATGTACTTTTTATACACTCACTTTACTGCGTATATGTTGCTAGAGTGCGTAGATATTTATGTATTTATTTCTTTATTGCCCACAGAGGGCTAAATATAGAGAGGACAAACAAGGGAAGAAGTCGATTATATCGACTCCAGTGCGTAACTGGTATTTAATTTATCGACCCCGAAAGGATGAAAGGCTAGGTGGACCTTGACGGAATTTGAACTCTAAACATTTCGCCCAGCATACTAACGTTTCTGCCAGCTTACCGCCTTAGTTATGTATCAGTCTTTCAATTGGTACTGTGCGAGTATATTTATGCATTAGTCTTTCAACACTGGTGTAATATATTTGCGTTCCCGCACATAGCATAGCAGTTTGACAAAAAGACTGAGTGATAAAATAAGTATCAAGCTTTAAACGTTCATACTAAGATCAATTTGATTGACTAGACCTTTCCAGACCAGGCCACAGAAAGGCTAGAGTCCTATTACTAATACAAATTAAAGTGTAAATGAATAAATGCACAAGCATATATATATTTCCAACGGTACCATATTATTATATCACTTTGATGAAGAAATTTATCATATAGTTTAGAAAACTTTGAAAATTTTGTATGAAAGATATTCACTGACTTGTTACTTTGAAATTACTCCGAGATGTACGACTTCAAAAAAGTACGCATAGTTAAGTGCGGAAGGAAATGGAGACAGTATTCTCATTATCCTTATTTTCCAAGATGAGTTACAGGACGCCATGCCAGAAAATTGATAGGGTTTCAACTTTCCCCTGTCTGTCTTTTAACATAAATGTAATTGAGTGACCTCTGTTAGAGTGTGTTAGTCTCCAAATTATGACTTTGATACTGCCTAGTGTGCAGCCTGATAGCAATATCCTGCAAATCCTCCCCTACACCGTGCAATAATTGAAGAGATGTGTGGCGTATGTCTATAAAATTCCTCTGGGCCTTCGTGTGAAACCTAATGTACATAGTATGAAAGCGATCTTAAAGTAACTTATTCATAGACCAGTTTTCAACGCCATAGGGTAGAGTGCTGTCAACATTTAATATTCTTTAACATGCTTAATGTTGTGAGAAAAAAGGAAACAAGGGAAGGCAAATATATCTCTAAATTAAAGATCGAATGGAATACGCTTATAAGTTGTAATAAAAGCGAAAACTACGTAAAATTATCACCTTACCAAAGATTGAACGTATTCACCACAGCACTCACCTTTTGTTATTTAGATTTCGCAGTTATCTCCCTTGCTTCTCAAAACCAGTCTTTCTAATTTACACTAATAAATTCTCGTCTTTTGATTAGAAGTGTAATTTTAATTAATAAAAGAAAGTTTTCCATCACAACGTTAACTACGTTAGCCCCACCTTTACTATTTTTCTTTCACACGCAGAGAGCATCACAGGTGTTTTTTTTTGTTTTGTTTTGTTTGTTTGTTTGTTTTTTGCCACTGTTGATGTTTGCTTGATTAAATGTTCATCCAGAGATCACTAATTTCGTCCATATATTTTATTGACTAAAATAAATTTTGTTTTTTAAAGTAATTAAATCAAACCGGAAATAAGTTAGATAGCTTCGTAAATTAAACACTATTATCTCCCTTGGTAGATGTTGGCAACAAGACGAGGATGATACGAGTATTGAATTACAGAAATAATTTCTGTATTTTGTTATTTTTTTATTTCTATTTGCAATTATGTTACCTTAGCGTGCTTCAGTTTTAGTTGGTTAGGAAATCACTGTTTATCAATTACATTTCGGAAAATGAGAAAAGAAAGTTGTTGTTGCTGTTGTTATTATTATTATTATTATTATTATTATTATTATTATTATTATTATTATTATTATTATTATTATTATTATTATTATTATTATTATTATTTTCTTGTTGTCTGTGCACATTTGTTACGAATTAAGCACGACTGAAGTATTTTAGTTCGGAATCGAATGAAGGTTTTAATAAAAAAGGAAGGGTCGTAAAGCGTTCTTGTTTTCTCACCATCATAATCATCATCACTATCATGATCGTTGCCATCATCACTATCATCATCATCATCGTCATTATCATCATCGCCGTCATCGTCGTCGTCTTCGTCTTCGCCGCCGCCGACGTCATTATTAGTAACATTATCAAATAGCAACAGTGAGAGTAACCATCACCGGTAGCAGAATAACAGCAGCTCGAACAATCATGACAACGGCTACAACAAACGCAACAGCAACAGCAACAGGCAGAACACTAACGACCACGGCAACAACAACAACAGCAAGACCATCATCAGGTATCTCTTGTCTGGTTTATATTATAATCGCTTCAAGAATTTCTGAAATGTTTGTACTTTTTAAAATTATTTTTGCGTCTTCTCTTTATAATTGCGAGTTTGTTTTGGCCTACCGTGGCTACTCAAACATGGCCGCTGTTATTTACTTTAGCGACTTCATAATGATAAGAAGTAAAACGATCCTGGAGGGGATTTAAACTCCGAATGTATCGACGGATAAATGGACAGCAAATATTATTTTACCTCATTTCCTCCTCCTCCTCCTCCTCCTCCTCCTACTACTACTACTATTACTACTACTACTACTACTACTACTACTACTACTACTACTACTACTACTACTACTAATAATAATAATAATAATAATAATAATAATAATAGGATTTCAAATTTTGGCACTAGGACAGCAAGTTTGGGGGAGGGGATAAATCAATTACATCGACACTAGTAGTCGAAAGGGGCTTATTTTATCAACCCGAAAAAGTTAGGAGAAAACAAAGTCAACTCATCTGATTTATCCCGACCTTCGAAAAAATTTTTCACGACAAATTCCGATATAACTGGATTCTTCACAATCAGAAAGGATTTTTTACTGTGTAGAAAATTGCATTTAAACATATACATTTTCCTGAAAGTTGGGAGGAAACAAATCGGGAATGGGGACACACTAATGAAAGTACACCCTAGTCAACTGCTGGTCAAGAGTGAGAGGATTGCTGCAGCATCTATGTTGGCTCACAACTACCTCCTAGACATGTAAAACTAGCGAATGTGTGGTACAAGCTACCGAGTCATTCTTATTTACAAGTGACGGTTGCATTCAACAACATACTGGTGAACGATAAGGGACAATTCCCATATGTTCCTTTGTTTTTAATTCAAATTGTTTTGTCTATTATCTTTTCTGAGGTCGATAAAATAAGCACTGTGAGCTATTTTAATCGACCATAATTTCACCTACAATACTTGGCCTTCTCCGTATATTAAAAAGAACTTCATTGTTATTTTGTTGAAAGACAAGATAATTATAATAATTCTTTCTTCATATAAAGAAGAAAAAAAAAGTAAAATAATAATTCTAAAGAATTATTATTATCTTGTATTTCAGTTCGCCTGTGTTATTTTATTATATTTTATTATCTGTTTTCTTCCTTGCAACACAGGATTGTTATTGTCAGTTTTCTCTATTGGTCATGATTCTACAACATAGACTAAGTAATTGCGTATGTTTCTAGTTGAGCGTCTGTACGAGTCTACGTGCAACGTCTGCATCTATGTATGTATGTTAGTGTGTATTAATCACGTGTGTGAAGTTTGTTATCCTCGTTTTATGAAGACCTGTATTTATTCTGGGTGAATTTGTCGTTCATTTTAATTGAGTTATTTTCTCGCCTTTGGAAAAGAATTTTCTCAAGTACACAGCTTCTTTCTACAAGAAATACAACTTTCTGTTTGCAACAAGCGACATATTATCACCACCACCACCACCACCACCACCAAAATCAGGACGATGACCACGATCATGATGACGACGAACACCACCACCATCAATACCGCTAACACTACTACTACTACAAATAATAATAATAATAATAATAATAATAATAATAATAATAATAATAATAATAATAATAATAATAATAATAATAACAATAATAATAATAATAATAATAATAATAATAATAATAATGATGATGATGATGATAATGCTACTGATGTCGTTGCAGCTGCTGTTATTCTTTCTGTAGTTATGTCTGTGAGCCTTTGATATGTGCAGAGTTTTGTTTTGGTTATAGAATAATTTTAAAATACTCGTTTGGTTATGCGTTTGCTTTCAATTTTGATATTTTTCAACGCACCTTGCGAACTGGCAGAATCATTACTGCGCCGGACAAAATGCTTAAGGACATTTCTTTCAGCTCTTTACGTCTTGAGCTTAAATTTCCCCGCGGTCGCCTTCTCCTTTCGTATATTTGGATACGGCACAATAACTCCCAGCTGAACTCTGGGATCGATGTAACCAACTAACTTTCTTTCACCAAATTTCAGGCCTCGTGCTTAGAACAAATAAAATTCATCTTTAGTTGTTGTTGTTGTTGTTGTTGCTGTTGTTGTTGTTGTTGTTGTTGTTGTTGTTGTTGTTGTTGAAACTGCTTCCGTTTTCACCCCACTTCATTCTTATAATCTTCATTTTCAGTTGGTTACATAAGGATTACTTTAGTATTTCATTTAGAGATATCATATACTAAGACTGATTAAATACTAAGACTGATTATATACTAAGACTTCGAATACAAGACACTTCTTTTTACAGTAGATTTTGACAGCAATATCTGGTCCATTCGCCTTAATTTCCCATTTTGTGTGGACTGGTATATCCGACGCCATTGCTGCATTCTCATTCTGTAGCAAGTGTTATTGTGTATGTACATACCACTCACTTTCCTGCTTGTATTTCACAATGCTGCTATAACTTGCAGCATATTACTGCTCCAATTCTGCCGAACGTGTAGTTGTATTCTTATTTGGCTAAGGTTGCGCTGCCAAATGCAGTATGACTCATAGATTCTTAGCCACCTCCAAATATTCTTCAATCACTTAACGTATTTTCTTTTATCACATGCTTTTAGTGGCTTCCGGTAGGAATGCCTTTAATCCTGTGCCGCAATGAAGAATAGTTAAGTGACAGCTTTGAAACCTGCGCTCTCAAACAAGTGTTGCGAATTTATTTTTGTCTACTTCCAACCTGTTCCGTATTTTTTTTGTTTCATTATTTAACCAAGCAGAAGCTTTTCATGTTATCACTTTAGTATGGCATTCTGTAGCCCTAATTTTGGCTTAGTTTTTCGGTTTTTCACATTTTCCTAATGATTGTCATTTTAGCATCTGCTTTGTATTTATTTGTTGGCTGGCTTGAAGAAAAAGAAATTTCCTTTACTTTGTTCATTTTGAGTCGCTAATTGCATTGGTTTTCCATTATTCTTCAGCAGATATTTTCTATTGTTACAGTGAATATTTTGTAATAGTTTTTCTAATTAGAGAAGGTCCTTGCATTCATGTATTCGAAATAAATATTATCGTTCTACGTCAGCTTCTTTAGATGATATATTCTAAATGCAGTCGTTATTTTTCTTTCTTTTTTCTTTTTTGTTGAGTGATGCTAATTCGTTTAATATCCAGTTAAAATATTGGTTTCAAATTTTGGCACAAGGCTGACGATTGTGGTTAAGAAGTTAAGTCAATTACATCAAACACAGTATCCAACTGGTTCTTATTTTACCGACACATAAAGGATAAGAAGTAAAGTTGACCACAGTAGAATTTGAAATCAGAACATAAAGACGGACGAAATTCCGCTAAGCATTTTACCCGGCATGTTAATCATTCTGCCAGCTCGTTGCTTTATATTCAATTAAAATATTACAACTATAAATTATTCCCCGGGTAGATTATCACTTTATTTCGTACATTTGGTTCAGTTTTTATTTCTCTCAACTTTTTTTTTTCAAGCGTGTGTTGAATATTATCTGATGCATTGATTTCAAAGAATTTCAATATTTGGGTTAGGTGTATTTAATTATCTCATATTTGTTTCTTAATCTTTATGCTATTAGCCTTCTTTGGTAATTTTCCTACCCTCAAGATTGCCTTGATGTATTTTCCCAACCAGAATTTCTTATGAATTTCTTTCGTAAATCTGTGAAATATCTACGGATATGTTTCTAGCTGTTTCTTTCTTCAGTTTATAACTTGAAGCAGTCCCAAAACAAAAGGTGATTGATTGTACTACCATATCATTTATAAACGAGCCCAGTTGTGTTTAAAATATCAATTAAATTTGTTAGCACCAGAAAAGGCGTAAAGTGACTGAGAAGGAGGCTGGTGTATATATTTCCATGTCTTTGTGTGCATCTGCCGATTTCCTTTCCATGTTATTCAAGATACGTTTAGAATATATACTTGTTGCTGATGCTATTGTACTAATAGCCAGAATTTTCAGTATCCGCTTAGAATATATCGTCAAAATTTCTTGCTAGTCTATTTATACCTTACGCAGTTATTTCTCCTATACTGCAGCAACCGCCTTTGGGGCCAGAAGAAGTGTGCTTCCCGCAAGCTGGAAAACTCTGACCTCTTCAATAATGCTTATCTTTTCCCATCATCTCTGCTACATTGCATCTTCTGCCCTTCACTTTAAAGACTTTAGTGCAATATCTATCTTCTCTAAATGTAGAATCTTCTGAAACTCCATGTCTCCCATTTTCATTCGCCATTACTGCAAATATTGAAGAATTCAAACGTTACAATAATTGGCACAATATTATTCAAATTACTTTAACAATCCAATGATGATGTACATCTCGAAACTGCTTCTTCTAATAGCATTATTAACAGCTACAATAATTAATAATGACTGGTGTTTATCGTGATATGAATGTCTACAAGTAGTGTTATATGCAAAACGTAGAAGACTTTATTATTTATAGATTTGGGTTTAGTCATACATTTTCAGCACAAATAAAACGTCTACTGAGCTGGCAGTTATTAGAGCTTCCAAATAAATGCTTTGCGGTGTTTCTTTTTGACTCTTTACGT
>NC_142940.1:42321100-42328600 GCF_046866305.1 Octopus bimaculoides
TATAGTTCTTCGATTATAATGGGAAAAATATTTCTATAGTTGCATGTAATTTCCGTCTCCCTAGCAGATATATTCTGCTGCTGCTTGTGTTGTTGACCTCATATCAAAGTCTTCTGACGTTCTTAGATTCTGATCTTTAAGAGGTCACCCACCTTCCACCTTCTCTAAGTTCTTCTATGTATCCACTCGTTGGTATAAATGCAATTCTTTAAATCGCCAATCTTTTGCATAAGTTTTATTCAGATATGACATCTATAGAGCGCAGAGGTATTCAAGAACACTTGTTTAACGTTAAAACGCCTATAGTTATTTTATATGTTAGTCGGTGTCAAGGAGCGTGCAAGCACTGTAGAGAAGCGCCTAGCTGAAAAGAGAACAATGCCAAACAATTAGCTGACAATAAGGCATTGTAGGTTTCATAGATCCTGACTGCCTGAAAATGCTGTTTTCTGATTGGTCAATTTATGATTCTTTAGCTCTCTTCCCGAACGTGGCAAGAACGATCCATAATTATTTAAAATATACAATAGTTTTCACTGCAGAACACGCATTTCCTCTGTACACAGCTTGATAAATAGGTGTGCTTCTCTAAGAGAAATAGAGATTGACATACTCATGCAAGCTGCTAATGTTGAGAACGAGTCGAGAACATAACAACCAGAAAGCACTGTGCATCGCTTTTATATACCGCACAAAAATATATAGAAATATATACATGCTCTAAGGCGGAGAGCTGGCAGAATTATCAGCACCCTGGGCAGAATGCTTTGCGACATTTATTTCGTCTATCTTCGTGTTCTGAGTTCAAATTTCGCCGAGGTACTCTTCGCTATCATCCTTTCAGGGTCGATAAAATAAGTATCAGTTGAGCGCTGAGGTCCATGTAATCGACTATCCGCTCCCCACCCAAATTTCAGGCCTTGTGTATATCGTAGAAAGGAATATATAATACATACACACCCTTTCTCAATAAACTTGACTTTTATATTAATTTTACATCACATAATATTTGAACAACATGAAATATAGTTCTATATTTAAGAGATGAGGAATTATGTACATTATATACATTATTTACATTATTTACATTTGACGGATATTTGTCCTCATCTTGTTTGTGTTAACAACAAACAAGATGAGGGCAAATATTCGTCAAATGTAAATAATGTAAATTATGTAAATAATGAATATAAAATATATTACATTATTACAGTATACGCGCGCGCGCGTGTATGCGTATGTATGTGCGTGCGTGTGTGTATATATGCATATGTATGTAGAAATATATATGTACACATTTATAAATATATCTATCTGTCTGTCTGTTTCATTCTCTCTATTTCCTGACAACCGATGCTGGTTCTCGTAACCTAGCACTTCGGCAAAAAGAGACCGATTGTGTATGTACTAGGCTTACAAAGAATATGTCCTGGGGTCGGTTTCTTCGACTAAAACCCTTTAAAGCTGTGCTCCAGCATAGCCGCAGTCAAATAACTGAAAGAAGTAAAAAGTAATAGAGGTACACATGCATATACAAACGCGTTTATGCGTAGTCTTATAAGAATACTTATACCGTGTAAGGTACATATTTCATCATTTTTGATAAAGAGTTAGTGTTCCACAAATACTTCGAAGCAGTGGTTCCCAAAGTGGGTGGTACTGCCCCCCCCCCTGGAGGCAGTGGAAAATTCCAGGGGGTGGGGTGATAATGGGATAGCCAAAGGGGGGCGATTGATGCAAAAACAACAAAATAATAGGTTAATTAGTTTAGGATTTATTTGTGAAATGCAGTGGCTTTGAATTTGCTTCAGAAACAGGTCTATATTTGTGGTGGAAAGTTAGAGGCGTGGGGGCCCCTAGGAAAGTGGCCTGGGTGCCAAGGAGGCGGCAGCCCGAAAAAGTTTGGGAACCACTGCTTTAAAGTTTCATGCGAAACCATTAGTTTTTTTATGTCTTAGTTTTTGTATGTCTTCCATAAAAGGAGATGCAACCGGATGTCAGAGTTAAAACCGTTCTTTATTGTTTGTTAGTAAGGTTGTTTGTTATTAGTCAAAGGATATCAAGGAAATCAATCTCGGTTAAGTAGCATATTTAGCATGAAGACAGGTTATTTCACCGTAAACGTTATCATGAAGTGTCTGAATGTCTCAAATTTACCAAAGTTGTATAATGTGGTTCAGGATATTCCACCGACGAAAAATTCTCGAGAAAGAATATCTTCTTGAAATGCTAGTCTGATAACATCTCAAATTTTTTTCTATCTGATCTTATTTTATCAAGTAGAAACACAAATTTCGTGATCTTTCTAGTCTTAAAAGATCTTTGTCCAAAACGATAGCCTTCTTTCTTTCATGCTAGTTGGAATAAATTCCATCACTTTAACAAGAATTGTTCTTAGAAAATCGACCAGTGTTAAACTGAAGATAATTAATGATAACCCTTGAATTTTAAGAATATTTTTCTTATTCCATCATAAGCACGTTAATTAAAAAAAAAACCCAAATAATTGTAAATTCATACTGTATTGCTGCAAGAGAATACGATGAAATTTCAGATTTAATCCTGCATTACACGAGTCATCGGATTTAGTTCCATTTAAGCATTTATTTGGAAAACAACCATACATCTTATATTAGAAAGATTAAATTATGATACGAACACCAGTCTTCAATTTTTTTCTATCAAAAGGATTCTTCTTAACCTTTTTATTATTTATAGCTATATGTGCTTCGAGATCTACTATTTCAAAACATATTTAATTTTTGATAATTTAAAACTTACCACTAAAAATTGAAAATATTCCTTTCATACACAAAACACAAAAATACAAGAACAAACTTGTATGATATTATTCAACACCAAATACAAATAGTTTAATTATAGATACATTTATATTCATAATATATTAATCAATTTATATTTACTCAGCCATTTAAATAAACACATAAGAAATTAATCTATAAAACGTCATTGAAAACTGACAGGTTTCTATTGATTATTTTATTATTTATTTTGAAATCATTCATGCATCTATATATATTCATCACCCACTCATTCATGTGGGAGATCTGAGAGAAGAATACTTGGACAGCCGCTCCATAGGGTCTTGTCAAACGCAGTCATCAGCAAATGCTCTACCTGGATCCACAAGCAATACCAACAGAGGCTAAGGATATTATCGAACCATTTCCATTGAGGTCTACTCCTAGGTCACCCTTTTATTGGCCTTGCCTGTAAACTCTGTCCTGAGGCACATTGGTCCCATGCCCGCAATTTCGGATCGGAGCTATGACTGCTCAATGCGGGGAAGTAATGACTCACCTTGAAGCAATTCATTGATCTCTGAGTTACGTACCCTATCGAGGAACATAAGACCGATACTTAAAATCCTAGGTCAGCTTGCCTCGATATATATAATGAATCAGTTTCATGACATGTCAGCAAAGGAGGCTTTCCTTTTTAATTGCTGTTCTCCGACCAGCCAACTAAAGGGAAATTTATCGGCAACTTCTGGTAGACAGTACGATGTTCATCTTGTCGGCAAAAAGTAGCAAATCACAATCTTACATCATGAAAATTTCCGGGTGCATTGGATAACAAAGTTCTAGGAATACATATGAAAAAAAGAAGACAGAACCATTCTACAGCAAAACTGGATCAGCTCTATAGAATGATCACATTTCGGTCACGAGTAGTCACTACTCGACTGTTTTGGTCACTACTTTAGCTTTATACCAGTAAGTGTGAAAACGGAACGGAAGAAACCAGCTAATAAGTATCTTCCAGCATACATTTCACAATTTTAGATCACTTGCGGTGAAGAAGATAGGTCGACATATACACCATGACGACTTTGGAGGATCAAAAATATCTCATACCCTCTCAACCAGACAGTCATACCAATACCAAAACTAAATGGGAAAAAAACTGAATTTAAATAAGTGAAAAATAAAATAACAGTAATGCTGATGAGATCAACAGTACCGTAATGTGAAATGCAGTAGGTTTTGAAAAGACAGTAATGATATTTAATCTATATACTATGTTGACTTGTATGTCGAAAATCCTGCACATATTTCACTTATGATATTTCAACAATAATATACATGATAATATTTATTATAACAGCCATTCATATTAGTACTGCACCTTGATAATATTATATATTCAGATATCTCATGGGGAAATATCGAGCCTATGGATATTTTACTGGGCCTATTTGCGAGACAAATCGTAAGGGGAATTGTCACTTTGAATTACGACATGCTGTAAAAGTGTACAGCTTTCATTGCATTAAGTTTTAATGACTATTCATTCGCTATTACTGACTTTAGCTTTGTCTAACAATGACATTCTTTGTAGCATCAGAACGGCTAATTTAAACTGACATTCGAAATATTTCCATTACATTTTTAATGAATACCTCGGCTTTTGTGTAGGTTTTAGCTGAAAATGTTTCGCAAATGCCACAGAATATGTAACGTCCAATGATAAAATGATACTTCTCATTGCATACTCACTCACACACACACACAAAAAAAATGACAACTTATATAATTGTATGAACTGTGCACACATAAACGTCATACAGAAATGAAAATGAATTCATATACTACATGTGCGTGTGTTATATATATATATATATATATATATATATATATATATATATATATATATATATATATATATATGTATGTATGTATGTATGTATGTATCTATGTATGTGTGTGTGTGTATATGCATATATATACAAACGTGAGCGTGTGTGTGTGTGAAATTATATATGTATGAATATATGCATATTTATATACATTTATGTATATATATATGTACATACATCAAGTAAGTGCATAATGCATTCACACACGCACACACACACTTATATGTATAAATAGACAGACAGACAGACATCTGCTGAGTGTATGTAGGTGAGTATCTATGTGCGTATCTGTGTACATATATATATATATATATATATATATATATATATATATATATATTGGACATATTGTTGCGAATCTGCAAATGTGCGAATTTGTCTAATTGTCTGACTAAAGACATATGTGTGTATTTATACGAGTGCGTCAGCGTCTCTGAGCGAGAATGTTTATCTGTCGGTCTTTCTGTCTGTCTGTCTGTTTGCCTGTCAGTCTGTCCATAAATATATACATGATTATATTTGCACAAATGTATGAATATTCAGGCCTGCTACATTCAATAAGCTTTTGAATTCTAAAAAGCGGAGTAATATCTGACATCATGTATTTTGTTTAGTTATTCTTACATGCATCCTGATATGAATATATATGTTTACATAGGAATGTGTGCATGTGTACTATAGAACGGGACCATATATATGTACGTTGCTTTTACGCTTATATAAACATTTATTTTTCAACATACAAGCAGACACATATATATGTATATAATATCTATGTATGTACACATGTGTGATTGTACACACATACATATGTGTGTAAGTGTGTGTGAGTGTGTGTGTGTATAAAAGTGATTTTATATGAGAAACAAGCATAGAAAATTGAGTGAATAAAGGACTCCAAACATTTGTCGAGTTTAATATTTATTATAACAATAATTGACAGTTACTTCAAAAGTTCTATCGCGTCGGCCTGCGGTTTATTCAAAAGTGTTGAATTAACCAGTTTGAATAAACCGCAGAGACGCAGAAATTTTGAACTTACAGTCAATTACATAAGTGTGTATATATATATATATATATGTATATATATATATATATATATATATATATATATATATATATATATATATATATATATATATATATATATATATATATATATATATATATATATATATATATATATATATATATATATATATATATATATATATATATATATATATATATATATATATATATATATATATATATATATATATACATATACATATATATATATATATATATATATATATATATGTGTGTGTGTGTGTGTGTGTGTGTGTGTATACATACATATATATATATAGATAGATAGACAGATTTACATCCATATGGTTATATTGGTTTTAAACAGACATAGTGTAATTATATACACAAGCATACATCTGCATAAATACATATATGCATGTGTGCATGTATATATATATATATATATATATATATATATATATATATATATATATATATACGCGCACGCCTACATGCACGTACATACACAGCCGCATACACATGCACACACACACACACAGGAGTGCACACACAAAATAACACACATACCTGGCACACATCCTTACGCTCTCACACACATACGCACGCACACACACATAAATACACACATAAATACACACATACACATACACACACGCACACACACCTCTCACATACACAAACACACACATACACGTACACACATACACATACACACATGCACACACGCGCACACACCTCTCACATACACAATACTCACTCACATACACAACACACACGCACGCACGAAAACATACACAATATACACAGACACGCACGCACAAACAATATACACACACGCGCACACAAACGCACACGGACACACACATACAGACACACATAAACACACACGCGCATGCACACACACGCACCCGTACCTAACATTCACAACCCGCACACATCACAATCCCACACACACACGCACTTCCACTCACATACACACACACACGCACACACCCACATACACATACACACGCACACACACTTCTCACCCACACAACACACTCACACAGACACGCATACAATCACACACGCATGGGCATAAACAACACACGCACATACAATAGCAAATGCACGCACACACACGTACACAGCAACGCACATATACACAACATACACATACACACAAACACACACGCACGCACAAAAAGATACACATACACACACGCGCACGTCCAAAATACACACACACACGCACACGTACCCAACACCTACAACCCCACACAAACACACACGAACACACACATACTCAAAAACTGCCTGCTGACCCGCCACTAACTATTGTCCATAAGCACCCACTAACTATTCCTGCTACTAATTCCGTCCACTACGTCACACACCCACACACACAAACACACATACACACTAACAGATAAACCACCAAACTATGTACACACACACACATACATACATACGCACACACACGTTCTGTTATAACACACACACTCGCAGACTCTCGCGCACGCACAGATATTCACCTCCCTTTTCACTGTCTTAGAAAGAACTTTTCCCCCACCACCTCCTCTTCCGGTCCTTTCACAATGTAACCTCGAGGGCATCGGTGCCATTTTCATCTTCCTCCGTTTTTCCATTCTCCGAACTTTCTGTCTTTCCGACGAAGGGCTCCGCCCGAAACGTCATACTCTCTCTTCTTCCTTTCCCGAGCGTCCAATAACACTATCCGTATCACGTCCTCACTTTGTTGTTTTTTGTGTTTTTTTTAACTATATATATATATATATATATATATATATATATATATATATATA
>NC_142940.1:42333600-42353600 GCF_046866305.1 Octopus bimaculoides
CCTAAGGATGTGGTCGCGCAGCAGATAATTCGTGCTGTAGGGTATCTCATAAACCTTTAATTATCTATGTCGTTCAAATACACGCCACTGATCACTCTGAGTTATATCCCTTAGCTCAGCTCTGTTTACACACACAGAGGACACACACATACACACACACACACACATACACACACGCACACACACACGCACACGCACACACACAGAGAGGACATGCAAACACACGCGCACAAACGTTAAAAGTACACACGACTGTAATAATTCAGCATGATTATTAAGGTTAGTTATATGACCAAAGAGCTCAATATTCGTAGCCGAACGACGGAGATCCACCATCATCACCATCACACTTACACACACACACACACACACACACACACACACACACACACACACACACACACTCAAACACACATACACAAACACACATACACAAACACACACACGTCTATATTAGTCATTTCGTAACTCAAGACTAAAATACACTTACCTTTCCTGAAGAGATCAGACAAAATTCAAATTAGTGCATCCTTTAATGTTATAATTATTGATGATTCTTAAATATTGTTATATTGAAACATATATATGTATGTAGAATATTTTAAAAAATATTTTGGGGTTATTTTGTTGGTTGAGGGGGGTTCCTTTTATACTCTTATACCTATAATTTTGTCATCTTTTAGTTTGCATTACTTTTCCCATTGTAATACAAATACAACGAGCCAAGCATTTTTCTTCTCCATTTTCTATTTTTGACTTTTAAATTTTATGAAACTGTTTATACACATGTACATTGATGATCTTCCTATCAATGTATTTGGTTAAACCCAGTCGGCGTCATGATTGCTTTTAACAATCGTTTATGTGGATATTGCTTCCTCACATTCTGAATGCGTGTGTGTGTGTGTATGTATATATATATATATATATATATATATATATATATATATATATATATATATATATATATATATACGCACCTTATTCGTGTATTAAGGCTACCATTGTTTCATGTTAAAGAAGTGCACTAAGTTTTGAAATTTAAACATTTTGCAGTTTAAACGTTACACCAGGAATGTTTGTGTGCAAAAACAAAAGTTGAACCCAAGGGAAATAATCTTCCAGGAGTCGTTCCCTTCGACAACTTGTTTTTCTTGACCGAAAATTCTCCCGTCATTTTGTTGTGGCTTTCAGTGACTTCGCATGTTTTAATCCAAACTGGAAACGAACACCGATTTTTCTTTGTTATAGGCTTGAATAATTTTTGATATATTCCTTAACGCCAAACCAATACACAAACACAGGATCTTTATATATATATATATATATATATATATATATATATATATATATATATATATATATATATATATATATATATATATATATATATATATATATATATATATATATATATATATATATATATATATATATATATATATATGTATATATATATATATATATATATATATATATATATATATATATATATATATATATATATATATATATATATATATATATATATATATATATATATATATATATATATATATATATATATATATATATATATATATATATATATATATATATATATGTATATATATAAGCATGCAGGTATTTATATATGTGCATATTAACACGATATTTATTTGGGTAGTGTTACCTCGTATTTCGCCCGAATAAGTAAGCTTCAAATTTGATTTTCTGCCTTCGTTTGAAACCCATCTTTTAATTATACTTCTACGCTTGAGAAAGGCATAAATGTTGCTCATCATATAGTAACCCCATTTAATTACTATACTTTTAAAATATGTTTCTTTTTAATTGTAATGGTACTAGATATAATCAGCTTTTAAACATATATCCTATGATAAAACAAAGCGCGTTTTAAACCACAATCATTTCAATGTTTTGGACTAATACTTTTTAAGCAATGACTTGATAAACCTCATTAGCATATGTTGTTAGAAAACTAATTAACTACTTGGGTGTGTTTTTAAAACGAGCAAAGATGGCCTAATATAAAAAAAATATGTCTTTCTATAATTTCCGTTCACATTAGATGGTAGGTGGTGTTAAAGAACACACCCAAATATATAAAAGTTTCAATGAAGATACACACGTACATATACATATACATGTGTGTGTGTGTGTGTGTGTGTGTGTGTGTGTGTGTGTGTGTGTGTGTGTGTGTGTGTGTTTGCATAAGCTGAGAGAATGAAATAGGTACGTAGGTGCGTTACATACATGCATACATACATACACGCATACATGATGGTTGCAAAATCGTGATCGAGTATAGCCATCACCTGATCGAAAGTCCCAAACATTCAAAGGCTACGACCAGTCATTTTTGTGATAGGTCTTACATTTTTTCCAAGCGATGCCTGTGCATGATGATTTTTTATAGTGGGGAAGTATTTGCACAGATCCAATCACACTTTCTGAACATGGATAACATAAACTCGAAAAGGAGACTTAGTCTACATCATCGAATATTGTCAGTGTTGCAGGTTTTCTCTCAGAGTTTCCTTCTCCTAGAGAGATGTGACAACAACGGAGGGGCCTCTCATTCCCAGAAAGCCAACTGCCTGCCTCCATACCAACCCAGATCTTCCCACGTCCTCACGCATACACACATGTATACATACACATGTACATATATTGTTGGATGGCCGTTGATTGCTTATGAGCTCGTCCGTCCTTTGACAGGTTTTAATTTTCGTCCTGCAGAGTGTCCAACAATTGCCCACCTCACCAAGCAAGCTTGATGGGGTTGCCGGTTTAGTCGCCGACGACCTGACAATGCGACAGGTTGTAGTGGGTTACATGTTACCAGTTGCACCCTAGAGCGACCTGACATACATAATACATACATATCTACATACATACACATACATACATATATATATATATATATATATATATATATATATATATATATATATATACATGAACACATACATATATGTAGGTATACATACATTCATACATATATCTATATATATTACAGTTTGCCATATATATTACACGTGTCTGTGTGTGAAGATGTGTGTTGACTTCAAGTAAATAAATCCATGGGTTCGAATCCTCTACCGGGAAGCTCATTGCGATTTTGCACAAGACCTCTCATTTGATTTTATTCCAGTTCATTTCCTTGTAAATGAGTACCAGCTGACTGTTGGTGCAGCCCAGTCTCCTTCCAACTTTCAAAAGCTTGATATTCTATTGGATCAATGATGGGCGGTTTGAGTATATGCTCACGACCCCACAGGCATCCGAAATAATTATGGAAAGCAGAATACTTTCTATGTCAAGCAGGCTTGCGTGTAACAGGTGTAAAAGTTTTTTTTCTCTCTCTCTCTGTATATACATATATGTATATATATATATATATATATATATATATATATATATATATATATATATATATATATATATATATATATATATATATATATATATATATATATATATCAAAATACATTGTTTATATACCAAAAAGATTTTATAACTTTTTTCTAACATTTTTCTAACATTTTACTGACATAATTTAAATATATACTTTAACCATGTAACACAAGCCTTCCGTAGTTTTTTCACTCTTATTATCTTTTATACATCCAACCACGTGCTTTCACATACCAACTTTCTCACCTATATATATATATATATATATATATATATATATATATATATGCATATATATATACATATATATATATATGTATATATATATGTATGTGTGTGTGTCTGTGTCTATTTGTATATATATGCATGTATATATATATGTATATGTATGTGTATATATATATATATATGTGTGTATGTATGTGTGTGTGTGTGTGTGTGTGTGTGTGTGTGTGTGTACGTATATATATGCTCGTGTGTGAGCATAAGTGTATGTTTATGTATGTATGTAATCACAAACGAAATTAGAAGTGTTTACCAATAGACCTGGAAGAAAATATTTCTACATCAGTAAAGAATCCTTGAATTGAAATAGACCATTCCTGTTTCACAAACAGACCACACTGAATGGTTGTGACAGAATGGATTCCATGGAGATGGTGGAAATAATGCATTTCTAATAGATTTGAGCAAACATGTTATGGCTGCCATGGTTAGAGTAAGAGATACATAAGTGCAATTTAGAGTATTGGTTAATTCCCATTCCTGGCATTTCTTTCTTGTCTAACAGAATGAAGTTTAACGATAAAGACTTGTTTCCATAAATGCTTAGAGATTTTGCGAGCGCTTACAACGGAAGAAAGTGAAGGTAAGAGCAGCGCACTGAAGTTTCGTTTATATTTGATAATTCTATGCAGTGAATATTGATATGCATCGAAGTATCGGCTTGTTTATTCAGTATATAATGTTTAGGTATCCATTAAAATCAACTGTATTAGGTATCTGTTGATAATTCTCTCTGACAATAACTTCATGTTTGCTTCCCATTAGGAGAATAAATATAATAAGATTATTAGATGCAAAGATTGCTTCTCCTGGTTCATTGGCTTATTTTAGAGCAGATATCACTATATCTGACATTTTGATACTATCATCAGGATCAAGTTCGTTTTGTTTCCATTTGTACGGTAAGATAGCCCCATTATTTCTTCAAGGCCTTATAATGTGTGTTAAATCAGAGATTATGGTTAGCGATCATATTTAAAAATAGACCAATTTTTATATAGGGTATTGTGTTGGAAGCATAATCTTTAATAATATATGATGATTGTATAAAAATGCGAGTCTAATCTCTTCGTCAACCACATTATCTCCTTTATTACTCTTAACACAATAACTTGCAGCTATTCTGAAGCAGCCGTTTTTCATACGCATACGAGTATATATTCTAACTTTCAGAAAGAAAAACAGATACATACAGTTATAACCTTGATTTTTATGGTCACCCAAGAAGAATATAATATTATTTATGGGAATACTGATGAATTCTTATTTGGGTTTTATGATTCCAGTCTTTTTAGTTGGCTTCAAGTAGCTGCTATAAATCACTGTCATCGGAGGCTTAGAAGAACTACATTAACCAAAAAGTAATCTTAGAATACAAGTAATAATCACATCGTTTCAAGCATGTGTGTAAAATGTACGTCCAATGATGTTAGGAATATTTTATTGTATGACCTAAATCTGTATCACATGATGTCTCCAGATATATTCTTGTTACAAATGCAAAATCTATCTAAATAGGTTCAAATTCAACTCACATAGTCTCAAATACATACATTTATAATCTGTAAACTGTCATATATATATATATATATATATATATATATATATATATATATATATATATACATATGTGCATCATTTATATATATATATATATATATATATATATATATATATATATATATATATATATATATATATATATATATATATATACACACTCACAGAGGACAAAAGTAAACAGACACAAATATAATCATTAAAATCTATTTAAACCTAAAATTATATATTCAAGTTATTTTTCAATTGTTATAATGTGAATATGTAATATTTAGTAGGCATTCGCTTTGCATTTTTCAATGGAAGGACATTATTAGGCTTGTTACTGATCAAATGACGAATATTCTCTTGCGGAATGTTTTGCCAAGTTTCATGCCATAATCTCAAAGAAATTGGCTTTGAAGATGCTTTCTTGTTCTTTTATGAAGTGCCCTGTCCATTATGCCCGAGGGCTGTTCAATAGGGTTCATATCTGGTAACTAGCTTCACCATGGAAGCTTTTTAATACTATCCTTATCCAACAAATGTTATGTAATTTTAACCGTGTGACAAGGAGCCCCATCTTCCATTAATGAAGAGTCTTTAATCATTTCACCCCTAGAGATATTGGACGGAGTCCTTTCTACAATATGGACACACATTTATCTCAGTTTGTTTCCCCCACGCTCCACCAACTCTGATCAACCATTACTCCAAATTGCTCCCCAGACCATCACAGAAAAGCTGCCGTATTTCATTGTTGGCTGCAATCTTTTGATATCAAATTCTTGATCACAGTGTCCAAACACACAGTCGACCACTGTCAGGAAATACAGCAAATCTGGTCTTATCGGAGGATATGACAGTGTCCAAAAATGATAGTGGCCTCTCCACCATCTCACTGGCCAAATATTTTCTCCGCTTGATGTTGGCTGGTCGAAGAAGTGGCTTCCTTCTTGCTGCTCTGCCATAGTAACCAAGTTTGAGGACATATCTGACAGCTGTTCTGGGACTGACATCAACTTGTTCTGCTATGTTAGAGGCCTTACAACGAGTATTATACTCTCCACTTTTCTTAGCAAAGAGAAGGGTCCTGTCAGAGGGCCATGGTTGATCTGGGCGAGATCATGTGGCCTCCTTCCCTTCCCTGATGAATTGCACAACCAAATATTAACTGTTGAAAATGGGATCCCAAGATTTTCTGCGATTTTACGCTGACTATGTCCACCTTCAGAATGACCCACAATACAGCCTCTTTGAAATTCAGATAGTTCTGAGGCTTCTTTTGTACATGGCCTGATTAAACAGTCTGATATAGAACCTGACTTTAAAATATCAGTTAATAAAAAGACATAGCGTTACAAGTTAAAATAAACATAAAACGATATTTTATGGGGTGACTATTTTCCTCTGTCATGCCTGCATATATATATATATATGTGTGTGTGTGTGTGTGTGTGTGTGTGTGCATATGTATGTATATATATATATATATATATATATATATATGTGTGTGTGTGTGTGTGTATGTATATATGTATGTATAAATATATAAGTATAATATGTATATGTGTTTGTTTGTATACAGATGCACGCACATACATATACACATATACACACATTTGCTGGTAACGACACCATATTTCATTATAAAAAACATACATATTTTACCAAGTATATATATGTCATTACCGTGTTTCACCTGCATCACCAGTGCTATTAATTCAATTTTTAATGTTACTTCTATAAATATTCTATATAAACTAAAGCGACCACTGATTTGTGACGATGTTTCGTATACGAGTGCGTCTATGTAAACGTTGCGATCGAAGATAGAAAAAAGTGATAATGGCTGTATATGTATATTTCAGGAATTGTTGCTCCTTCTTCAGTACCAAGTCTTACCTATTAATCATCCACGAACACATCGCTTAGATAACCACGAAATATAGCGGTATAATATAACTGGATGTAGCAATATATCATTGGTAGTTATTAAGGCAATGTTTTCGTGGATGGTTAATTTGTTGGATGTCGTGCTGAGGAGCAATAGCTCATGAAATACGCACATCCGCCCATTAATTTTTTCTACCTTCGGTCGCATCATTTACACAGACGCATTCGTATACGAAATGTGGTAACAAAATGCTGTCTCTAATTTTCATAGAATAGCCTTAAAGATAACTTTTAAAAATGAATTTATAATGTACATACATGAGTAGAACGCTATTAACTGTAATATTTTGTCCCAGAGAAACGTCTCTTAAGAGACTTTGTGTGGTTTGAACACACATCTCCATCAGAATGACCTTGTTAGATCATCAAACACCGGTGTTGGCATGATTCTGGCCACCGCAGTGTTGAACGCATCGATACATTGCTGTATATCACTATGGTAGGAAGTAATCTTCAAAGAACCGTAACACGAATGCAAACGTTAATGCCTATTTTACCGCAAGTATTGAAAAGGTCTCCTCAAAGATATCACACCTAAAATACGACACAACCTTCCTTCCAACCTAATGTATATATACACACATATTAGTTTTATATCCAAATAGATATGAAAGTGGAATTTTATAAAAGAAACATTGTGTTAGCTCTGAAATAGTGGCAAAAGGCCTTTAGAAAGTGTCCCAGCTATATTGTCCTAAATATTAGAAATGCGTTGGAGATTTCTGATGTGAGAGAAAATTTCTTGAATATTCAATAACGTCTGTTTGACCTCCATCACATAAACTATTGATACCGTGGATCGAATCAAAATGAAAAATATAAATAGTTACTCTGTATCACGCATCTGATATTATGATTCTCTGATCTGTAATCAAATGATATAAGAAAATGAAATTTCTCTAATATATTGCGAATATTAGTTTGACGATATTCAAAGTAATGTTTCTTTTGAAATGTTTCTACCTGATTATTTGGTTTAAAGATTCTTCGAAAGTCTTTAACCTAAGAAAAATATTTCAAAGGAAAATATTTGATTAGAGAAAAGGTGATAAGTAAAAACTCCGTCTGTTACCCTCTATCCAATCCCATATACATATTAATACTTTGAAAAAGTAGAAGATGGTTACAATAGAAGTTACAACGTTAATATGTTGGTAATCAAAGTAATTATAACATGACTAGTAAAGAATTTCTAATGTTAATGAAGTAGGTAAACAATGTACAGACACAAGCATTATTATCAACATGTACTCTTTAGTTTAGTCGTTGTAAAAGACATGAATTCCTACAACTATCGAATAATCAAGAACACTGGCAATATTGTATCGTATGAAAGGAAGCTGAAACATCCGAATAGCGATGAAAAGAGGGAGTTAAAATCAAGAGAAGGAAGAAAAATATAATTGAGGACACCAAACGTCAAATTATTAAATGGTTGTCAACTGAGAATGAAAAGCGTTGATTAATGCTTGTTCGCGTGGAAGATTGTAAAGATGAGGTGTTTTTCTCTGAGGTTGCTGGTGAAGAGGAAGGAGAAACAGTATAAGTGTTGCCAAATGTTAAATTCATTAAATGGATGTCAGTTTAGAAAAATAAGATGTGTGATGTATCCCTATTGGAAAGGAAGATTCTAGTATAAAGATATAGTACTTTTCTTTGTGAATATGCTACAGGTTTGAAGCGCGTTTAGATGCTGTTGCCAATGTTGCGAACATCTAAAACGTGCTTCTGGAAGCAATCGTGCAGACGACGGCAGGTTTCACTTATGGAAAGAGATTTGTAGGGTATAAATTTTAACGGACTAGAAGCATTTCAATGTAAAAGCAAGTGCAGTTATGTGAAGAACGGCGATGATATCTGCCAGTATATGGGGATGTTACGATTGTGTAGAATAGAAGCACCGACATGATAATGCTTCCATAGTCGATTAATCGGATAGAAATAGCAACAGGATTCTTCGCACATCATATTTGAACATTAACAAATATGGAAGACAGAGAGAAATAGAGAGGACAGATTGGATAATATATTCCTATACGTGATAGTTATGTCTAGAACAATGGCCGATCGATGGTTGAAAAAAGTGAATGCTTTCCTGGATAACGATTACACTAACTACATACATTCCATAGGGCTACATAACCAGGGCTGATCGGGCTTTAAACAACATAAACAAAAAAACCTAACAGCAACAACAACAATTACTTTTATCAATTTGCGATATCCAACATAGTTCAAATGCAGATCTGTGTGAATATTAGCTCAGATGCTGTTGAAGTATGTCCGTGAATTGCCAATCAGAGGAATAGCATTCCTCCCGATACACATAGCACTCCTGTAATTTACTAATCGTTATGTTACACTGGCACAATACTCTCTCCTTACATCTGTACTACATCCGCCTGAACTAATTAGTCACAGATCACCTTTATTGGGTCTATATGACTTCTTCCAGTCATAATTTATTGTGTGTCATTTCCCAAATTTACTGCTTTTCACATCATGCAATTTAAACTGCTTCTCCAGCCTCCACTCAAGGATCACAAACTCTAAAATGTCTCTCCCTGCCAATAGTTTCTGATGGTGTCAGTCTGTAGATACACGTTAAACTTATACATCCTGGAGTACAGGCAAGCATGATGATTACTCCTCTTTCTCCTTCCCTTCCTCCTCCTCTCCCACTTCCATCTACATCTCTTCTTTCTTCTTTGGCGCATTTATTTTTATGCAAAAGACGATGCCCATCTCACTACCTCGGGAAACTATATGTATTATTATTTAACTAATTTATAACTCAATGAACTTCGAAACTGAGAGTTGAATATATTCCACAGAGACCACAGTGAAACTTTGGTAACGAGTTTCAAAATTGAGACATTTTGGCCAAAAGACTAATGAGTTATCCAGTTTGTCCACACGTGAGTCTTTGTACCAACCTAATGAATTGTCTGACAACTTGATTTCCATTTTATTGAAATGTTGCACACAAACACACACACACACACACACACACAGTGACAAGCATATATACATATACATATATATATATATATATATATATATATATGATTCATAGATAGATAGATAGATAGATAGATAGGTAGATAGATAGATATAATCTATTGACGTCATAAGAATGTTGTAAATATTCGAGAAACCGTGAAATAATACTTCATTGGAATATCTCAAAGCATACATATTTATGCGTATTGGAATGTATGAGAGTTGAATGTACATTCGTTATTTCCATATGATGTTCATATAATTACAGCCGGTTCGTAACCTTTTCCATGTAGCATTATTAATCTTAACATTCCAATATGTACGCACATGTAGCATCGATATGCATATTTGATATATAATGCAACTGTATATTCACATAGAGATGTAAAATAGAGAAATCTAACCCATCCAATCCTATATATCGGATCTTCATGTAAGCGTTCATGATTTACCTCTCAGGGTGTTGAATCTTCAATGTACACGTGAATATAAAGATGTATGGTATTGTATATTGTTAAACATGCATGCTGATCGTAAAAATAAGTTTGTAATTAGCATTTTAATTTTTCTACTTGTGTATATTAGGTTGTCCGGAAAGTTGTGAGCGATTTTAATCTTAATATTTTAACGCTTCATTGAACACACTTGAAACGTAACAGTTAAAACTTTGGCGTTGCATGAAGTAGTAGTGCATCTCTTCTTTGTTTCTGACTAAAAATAGATATATCTTTCATTCTGGTTACTTTTTATCGACGTTTGAAATGGATAACCAAAAATTTTTATTCGCGTTGTAATGCTGTTCCTTTTTTTTTAAAAAAAGAGTAAATGTTGCGAGGACTTGCAAAGACCTTTGTGAAGTTTATATAGTGATGGTGCTGTAGGGGAATGAACTGTTCGAAGGCTATTAGTTCTGATGTATACTGTCATTAATTTGATGTGTACCGTCATTAATTTGAACCAAAACGTTTAAGAATTGAGGCGGAGATTACCAACAGGAAAAAGGTAGTGTTCCAACAAGACAATACCCGACCACATGCGTCTTTGACTACCTGACTAAAGTTACATGAATTTGGCTGGGATCTCTTACCCCATCCGCCATATTCTCCTGATATTGCGCCATCTGACTACCACTTGTTTTTGTCTCTACAGAATTCATTGCAAGGAAAAACATTTACCGGTTTAGATGGAGTCAAAACGCATCTAGATAACTTATTTTCTTCAAAACCAGTCAAATTTTTCGACCCATCTTGCATTGATCGATCGCAGCTGAAATAGCATACAACAGGTTATGGTGCATCATTTATATACACATATACATATATATACACATATACATATGTATGTATATATACATACATATATACACACACACACATATATATACATATATATGTATAAATCAAAGTTTGTCTTCCAAACTAGAACCTGTTTTTCAGAAGATTCTTAAAATGTTCTATATACATTCCAATAAGGAAATTATTACTTTTGATGGTGCCACTCTAAAAAGACTTGCTCGGTGGCTTTTCCCCCAAAACTTGTTGAGTATAGATTTTACTTGGGAGAAAAGCCACCGAGCAAGCCATCTTTGAATGGCACTATCAAAAAATAATAATTTCCTTACTGGAATACATACATACATGCATGCATGCATACATGCATACATACATACACACACATACATACATACACACATACACATACACAAACACAAACACACACAAACACAAACAGTCGCACACGCACACACACACACACACACACACACATATAGAATATTTTCTCTTTGTACCATGCAGTTTTATCTACCGCCTTTGTGATTCATCCAGTGGAGTGCCTTCCCGCTGTTTTCTCATAATCGTTAAATTCTGTATATTGACTTCAACACTCTATTTCAGGATCCTTCATCATGATTTTGATAATAGAATTATAATTCCAGATCAAACTCATATCTGAATCATCTGTTAAAGAAAAGTATCGATAAAAGTAAATGTGTGGTGGGGGTGATGTTGAAATTGCTGCCTCTAATATTATTGGTGGTTTACATAATCGATGTGGGTGTTCTTATAGTTAACACATTGATATACAGTAGGGGATCTACGACGATAGCTGCTGTTGAACTTACTGCTAGCGATGATGATGATGATGATGATGATGATGATGATGATGATGATGATGTCGATGATGATGATGGTGATGATGATAATGATAATGATTATGACGACGATGACGATGATGATAAAGATGACGACAACCTTGACGATGATGATAATGATAATGATGATGATGAGGAGGAGGAGGAGGAAGAGGAGGAGGAAGAGGAGGAGGAAGAGGAGGAGGAAGAGGAGGAGGAAGAGGAGGAGGAAGAGGAGGAGGAAGAGGAGGAGGAAGAGGAGGAGGAAGAGGAGGAGGAAGAGGAGGAGGAAGTCGATGATGATAATGATAATTACAATAATGATAATGGCGACGACTACGACGATGAAAACGGTGATGACGATGAGTAGGAGGAGGAGGAGAGGAGGATGAGGGGAAGGGAGGAAGGGGAGGAAGGGGAGGAAGAAGGGGAGGAAGAAGGGGGAAGAAGGGGAGGAAGACAATGATGATGATGATGATGATGATGATGATGATGATGATGATGCTGATGATGGTTGTGGTGGTGCTGCTGGTGTTGTTGGTGGTGGTGGCGATGACGATGATGATGACGATGACGACGATGATGTTGACAGTCATGATGAAGACGATTACGAGGATGAAGACAACGATGATGATGATGCTGCTACTGCTGCTGCTGTCGCCGACTCCACAGCTGCTGCTGCTGCTGTTGATGGTGATGTTGACAAGGACCGACAATACTGAAAACAGAGAGAAGAGATAATGACGACAGCGATGATGATGATGATGGCAACAACAATGACGTCGTCTGTGGGGACTGCGATTCTAATGATGATGATGATGATGATAATGAAATGATGAAGGTGGTAGTGGTGGGGGTGTTGGGCCGGAGATGGTGTTGATGACAAAGCGATTGTGAATTTGACAACGTGATCATAACGATAACGACAATGATGATGATGATGATGATGATGATGATGATGATGATGATGATGATGATGATGATGATGATGCGATCCCCATTGCCTTCTTTCTTATTGTCTCCTAATTTTATAAAGAAATTAGAAAATGTCGTTGAATTCCGCTTCGAGAACAAATTTATGAAATGTTGATTCTGAATTCTGAAACGACAAAAACCACCACCACCGTCACCACCACTATCACCATCATTACATGAACATCAACAATAACAACAATAATAATAAATGAATTGTTTTGAAAATTCTTTGTACGGTTTTCAGATTTTTATTTTTATGAAATTAACTTTTATTTAAATAAAAAAATAATAATAATAAAAAAATGTTAAAATATTATTTTTATTTGTTTTCATTTCATCATTAACGTTTCTTCTATGTTTTAGCTAATTTGTCAATTTTGTTTTGTTGAAGAGAACAACAACATAAATGAATGTATCATTGCTATTGTTTTTAGTTGTAGTTCTTTTCCTTTTTTTCTTTTATTGGGTTGTATTTACAATTTAATGAATTCAAACATTCTATCGATTTGCAAGAATCATCTCATTAACACGTTTGGCACAATGCTAGTCTTGTGTGAATTGCGTGTATATTCTAGGCATCGTATAGTACGCATATGAGAGCCATTGCGATCGTACTGTTTGTCTAGATGCTGTCCCAACCTTTTATATTGATTTCTATTGTCTTACGAAATATAGAAACTATTCTGTCTGACAATACTTCTGTCTCGACGACTTATTTCAATGGTGAACTTGAATGTGACTTTGACAATCTGTTAGACAATTCTGTTACGTGAATATCGGAAAATTTGTATCTGAAAGATGGCTGTGAAAAGTAAAATCCGTTTCATATTACAACCAAATATCATCAATATCGTAATTTTAGTGTTGTATTATGATTTACATATTCTTAGACATATACCTTTATGTGAAAACGTTTGTAAGGAAATCTTAAATGTTACGAATATTTACAAAGGAAAATACATCGAATGCTAAGATGCCATGTCGAGGAACTCGTGATCAACAGTGACAGGAAACTAACACACCAAACAGACTCAGGTAAACACAGTATGTATGAATGTGTTATGTCTCAACGCTACTGCTATCTAGCACCTTCGAATGATCTCTACTCAACCGCTACACAACGGCTACTCGACTGCTACTCAATACTCCTACCACGGCGAAACTACCTCTATTTTATATGTCTTGGGAGATCCTACTTCTTCGCCTGGGGGCGTCGACACAACAGTATGTATGTATGCATGTATGTATGTATGTATGTATATATGTATGTCAGGCTGAGTAAAAAGTAAGCAACGTTTTGAAACATGAATTTCGTCACAGTATATTTCAACAATGCGGAAATTTTATTCATCAAAGTAAGTACCATTACAATCAACACAGTCTTACCGGTGAGTTTCAAGTTTGTTTTTTCCGGTAGCATAAAAATCTGGAGTTCTAGAGCTGAGGAACTCTTTGAACGCACTTTCAGCGTCGGTTTGATTTTTGAACTCCTTCTCTCGCAGGAAACCATCAAGGTGCTTGAAAAAGTGGTTTTCGGTTGGAGAAAGTTCCGTGGAATGAACTGAGTGGGGAAGAACTTCATAGCGAAGAACCTTCAATTTCTAGAGTGTCGTTAGTGAAACGTGTCGTCGAGCATTGTTATAAAGAATGACTGGCCCTCTTCTGTTGACCAGTCTAGGACGGAGGTGTAGCAGTTTTTCGCCTATTTTGGCAATTTCATGGCAATATGTTTTTGCAGTAATGGTTTTTCCGGGTTTTAAGAAGTTACTGTGGATGAGTCCGACAGTACACCACCGAATAGTCAGCATAACTTTCTTTTTAAAGAGCTCGGGTTTAGGGAAGGTTTTCGGTGCTTCATTTTGGACCAACCACTGCGAAGAACGTTTTTTATTATTGTACAGAATTCACTTTTCATCGCAAGCTACAATATAGTCGAGAAATGGATCGGTCTGGTGACGGAGAAGAAGCGACGAGCAAATTTCACATCTGTGCATTTTTATTTTTTTAAATTTTCATTCAAATCGATCAAAGCCTTCTGAGTGGATCTGGTAGACGGAAACTGAAAGAAGCCCGTCGTATGTAAATATATGTAAATATATATACATATATATATATATATATATATATATATATATATATATATATATATATATATATATATATATATATATATATATATATATACATATATATATATATATATATATATATATATATATATATATATATATATATATATATATATATATATATATATACATATATATATAAGCGTGTGTGTGTGAGTGTGTGTTTGAGTGTTTTTGTTTGTCCCCCAACCATCGCTTGACAACCGATGTTGGTGTGTTTGCGTTCCCGTAAGCTAGGTTCGGCAAAAAGACCGATAGAATAAATATTAAGCTTATAAAGAATAAGAGGTGTTTTTTCTATCACATTGACTCTGAAAGGTAAAGGCGGAATTTGAACGCCGAAGGTAAAGATGAAATCAATGCCGCTAAGCATTTTGTCCGACCTACTGACAATCTTGCTTGCTTGCCACTTTCATACCCAACATAGTAAACGCATATACCTTCCCACACTTCTTTCCAACATTCTCTTTCTGACATCAAAACGAATCGTTTATCACTCCTGTCCCAGTACGAATGAAATAAATTATAAAGGAACTAAAGAGTCTTTCTCAGTAAAGTCTCGCTTATAATCGTATTTCCCTCACTGTCGAACGATTCCCGAACAAGTAATATTATAACAAATATGCTTCAACGACTTCCGTTCAAGAAAACGGAATCTTGTGGAAACTTTCGTGGAATTTTCTTAGGCATTTGACTTTGTAAACAGAGCAATAATTCAAAATATCCTTAGTTTCTATGAAATGCCATTTTTTTTTCCCTGTCGATGCTTACAATCGTATTCCTGACTATTAACAAATTTAAGGCGTTTACAGGCGTACTTCAAAGGGACACATTTTCACGTTACCTCTTTATATTTGATATCGATTATGTAATGCGCATATATTTACATGAAGAAGATTGGAAACAGTTGTCATGAGAAGGATATCCAGTAGATCCCCTGTAGTAATTCCCAGTATTAAACCTTTGGTATTGGCACTGCATTTTATGTGTTAACTCTTTAGCAGATCGTAAGCAGCGAACACATTTTGGAACGAGATATACAGAAGTGGCTCTAAAATTTTATGAATTAAAATTAAATAATATATATACTGAAAACTTGATATCCCAATTATATATAGCGTCTTACGAGGTTAACTCAATATTGTTACATATTCGTATTAGCTTGGATTCGACGTCACAGACAGTAGAAACGGTTTAGCTAAAGATACCAATTAGCATTAGTAGCAGTCATAAAATTTAACTTCATTTTGGAATGGTTCAGTCTGTAATGCAATTAAATACTACTTTCAAATCTTCAGTGGAAACAGTTCGTTCTGTTCTGCAGTAACGAAGTCTGAACAATACCATAAACACTAGCAGAAGAGACACTGGACAATACTCCACATCTCTTTCTTTCTTCTCTTCAATTTTCACTCGGAGTGTTCATTTTCTAGAGAAAAATAAAACGTGTGATTAATTGCGGGAGTAAATAATTTCTCTGCTGATAGCATCCCTAATGCAAACGTTCGAACATACATACATACATACATACATACATACATACATGGATACATGCATACATACATACATACATACATACAAACATACTTAAATACATACGTATATACATGCATACTTCTGCACATACATATTTACATAGATTCAAACATATTTAAATTCATACGCATATACTAATACATGCCTTCATAAATACGTAATTCATACAGACATATCTTCATGCATATATACGTAGACATATATCTACCTACCTACCTACCTACCTACCTACCTACTTATCTACATAATACATACATTCATACATACATGCATACATACATACATACATACATACATACATACATACATACATTCATACATATATACAAGCAGTTGTCTAACAGATTCTACCATAATGTAAAGAATAAAAGCAAGCGGAAACATCTACGTCGAACTAATGAGGATCCTACCGATTCTAGACCCGGACTAGAAATTAAATTTTTTCCCGTGAATCTTGATGTATTTGGTTTACGTAACTAACTGTCTCAGCACCATTCTTGAGAATCTGGAATTTACAAAACCGAAATGGACACTGCTAATTAGGAAATTTACAATTGTAAACCATTAATGTCACTATAAATACACACACACACACACACACACACACACACACACACACACACACACACACACACACACACACACACACATATATATATATATATATATATGTATATATATATATATATATATATATATATATATATATATATATATATATATATATATATATATATATATATATATATATACATACATATATATATACGTATGTATGTATATAGATTTATTTACATATATATATATGTACACATATATATATACATATATATATATATACATATGTATATATATATATGTGCATAAACATACGTATGTATGTATGAATGCATGTATGTGTGTACGTATGTATGCATGCATGTATGTATGTACTAATGCATATACTGAGGTATTGCAGAAATTTAGTCGGTTATAAGTGTACAGAGAGGTGTAGACGAAAACATATCAATATGTGTGACATGCATACGAAGTGCGTGTGCACGCGCGTGTATTATATGTATATATGTAATACTTTTGCAAGAAATGGGGTGACAGATACACATACACACACACACAGACACATACAAACACATGTCTATCTAAAGAACACTGGAAAATTATGGCTAACACATCTTGAAATAGTGTAGCTACATAGTTGTACCTGGGGACTTGAAAAGAAAAATAGAGACCACAGAGGTAACATTCCCCTTTAAAAGCTCTGGCTTGGCTCGGCGTTCCTTGACGGATTATTCCATGAAACTGAGGAGAAAGAGAAACTCGGCACCCACCTAAATGTCGTCTAACCAAAATAGAGAAAACAACCAATGAAAACAAATTTAAGCTATGCAAAATCTAAACAGAAGATATCAGCCGTCACTGTCAACCTCGAGAAATTAATTACTAAATGTCCTGAGGATATTACCCACATTCTAAACCATAAGTCAAAATGTGGCTGCGAAAGTATTCTGGAACGGAATAGTAAAGAAAAAATATCAATAAATGAAGAACACACTCAGAACACTAGATCCATTGAATATTGGTGTAAAATAAGACTATAAACAGCAAACTAATTAAAACATACCCGACCTGACATTGTTGATTAGAATTGATAAAATAGAAAGTAAAAAATAATATTAGAAGTTGAAGTCAGCTGTCCACTTAACGTCAGTGCGATAAAAATACCGGAGAAAGAAAATATCTGAGAGCCTTCGGTGATGTTTTTTGAAAAGATAATACCCAATCTACTTTATATATATATATATATATATATATATATATATATATATATATATATATATATATATATATATATACATACAATGAAAGAAAGAGAAAAGGTTTAAAAATGAAAGAAAAATATTTCATTGCCTGCGATGAAAGAAAAATAGGATGATTATTGAAGTCATTGACCTAATGAGCAAGCTCTTATACCTGTAGTAAAACCGGAGAAAGAGAAGAAGAAGAAGAAGAAGAAGAAGAAGAAGAAGAAGAAGAAGAAGAAGAAGAAGAAGAAGAAGAAGAAGAAGAAGAAGAAGAAGAAGAAAGAGGAGGAGGAGAAGATGAAAGTGGAAGAGAAGTAGGAGTAGGGAAAGAAGAGGGAGAAGGAGAAAGAACAGAAAAGAAAAATACAGGAGTGCTGTGACACTGTAAATTGTTCGTGGGATCTTCTTTAATGGCCAAATGACCTAAAAGTGATCTGTTATGGTCGCAGCAGTAGTGGTTGGAATTGTTCTAAATTCTTGTAGTAGTTTCATCTGTGATGGTGGCGACATTCAAAATATGTTTATATTGTGCGATAAAATATGCTTCTTTGCTAATGCGCTGATTATAGGTTACATTGTCCCCGAATTTATAGAGGGGACAACTCTAAAGTTCGGTTGTTTTTTAGGGGCGTAAATATAGATCTGCTCGCTTAATCCTATTTTTCTGTATTCTCACATTTTAATCTGGCATCTATGTATCGTCATCCTCTGACGTAGACTGTTTTAGTTTGACCAATATATTGTTCTCGACACCCTGAGCAAGTTAATACATATATCAGGTTTTCCGAAGCATATATGAAGTTCTTTTTCACTGTTTAAACGTTGACCCTGTTTGAAGGAGAAATCCGATCCTTCAATTAGGTTGACACATATACCACAGTGACGTCTTCCGCATTTTCTTTACAGTCGGTTTCTGAAGATTATGGAAATATTTACCTATTTAAAGACTATGGAAATATATACAAAACATGTCATTTAATTTTTTTTTTTCAGGAATTTGTTTTCTTATTTTATTCTTAGTTGAAAAAGTCTAAAAGTCGGAAACCGGTACTACAATGTACTTTATGATAAAATTCTTTTAGTATTTTCTTCCTTGTCTTATTTTCCATATATATATATATATATATACATATACACACATACATATATATACATGTGTGTATGTATGTATGTATGTATGTATGTATGTATGTATGTTTAAATGGTTTTCTAACGCTATCAACA
>NC_142940.1:42361100-42368600 GCF_046866305.1 Octopus bimaculoides
TCAGAACATAAGGACATACGAAATGCCGCTAAGCCAGGTGTATTAACGAATCTGTCAGCACTCCGCCTTACACGTTAGTTGTAACATTGACCTCTTATGTTAATATGTATTACTACATAATTTTCCCTTGATATAAATTTTCTTCGTTCCAATAATTGTTATATAATACAACGGCATCATTCTGAATTTTTGTAGATCATTAACGAATTATGTTGACCAAATACCATAATGATTATTTTGATGTAGACATGCGCATTAAATTGGAATTTTATTTGTCGAATCGAAATTAACATATTTGTATATCCAACTCCCACATATCTTCCATCGACCTGTCCTCTCCGTTGTATGATGTAACATCAACATCGCTCGGTGTAACATTTTAAACATAGAATATATTAAGTTAGTTGGAAGCTGCAGAACCATACTTGCAGAATATGGTGAATTTGGAATAGAGCCAATTCTTAACAGAAACTTTAACAGGTCCACTTCGACCTTTGGATTTCTGCCAGCTGCTGTATTCTTCCCATCTTTATTTATCGTTTCAGCAATAGTTAGAGCTCAACTTTCCTATAATATCTCTCCCAACCTTGCATAGCAGAAAACTGTCAGTTGGCTTCGTATCCCAATTTCTCTCCATATGAATTCCTCTTTGTTTTCTTCAACACAGTTTTGCTCCGAGCTACATTTTAGATAATTAGAACCATATTGCAATCCAAGCGGCTGATCTGCAAATTAAATGCCATTGCTTGTTTACCAGCCTCCGCCTTTTACTTAAGTGTGAAATATCTCACATTAATTTTGTCAGATAGAGAGGACAGGCGCCTCTAATAATGATGACATTCAAATTTTAAACATTGTATTCTGAAATTTAATATCATCAGATTTTAGCAGATTTATCAAATATTTGCTTTAAAGGAAGCATTTAAGAGTTCGGTGATTTGGCTGAAGCTGTTTCAATACTACTCTATAGAATGTTCGAGATCATTGGTTTATATTTTTGATTTAATGCAACAAATATTGTATAAATTTTTTCATCTTCTAACAGAAATTCTCAGTACTTTGAATTACAACACAGTTATACAAAATGAAGCAAATATTCAAATTAGAAACATAAGATTTCATAATCTGTGATAGATTTTGCATAACACTCCCTACACTCTGACAAACAGCTAACGTCACATACTCTTAATAATGTTTATTTACTTATATTCAAATCAACCGGTGTCATTGTTCTTGGTACACAAACCTCTTCATCGCAATGATGTAAGATTGTGATAACAAAGTTATCCCTATGCTCACAAAAAATAGAGAAAAAAACACAAAATTCGATTATAAACCACAGAAGCTTATTACAGCCTTTTCAAAGTGACGATGGAAGAAATTATTGGTAAAAGAATAGTAGTAGTGATGCCATGTACAGTCAGGCAAAATTATCATCTTTGGAGTGTTTCAATGGAAATAAGAATAAATATTCAAAACATACACTAACTGTCAATGACGGTTATTGTTATTGGTTTGGTTCTGAATTTTAGCTGGAATAAGCAGAAACCTGGCAATAAAATCTGTTGTCAAACAAAGAATGATATTTAGGCAGAATCTTTTATATACATTTCAGTTTGAATAGGGTATGTATTGGACAATTCTGTAGAAATACTTTCGGAACTAGCGGAGCAATCAAATATATTTATTAACTGAGAGTAGAATGCTGTGAAAAGTAGTGTTTTATACATTTTGAAATCTATCACACGTCTTTCCATTTTAGATTTTAGCAATAAATTTCTTAAGGTGACATATATAGTTCTTTCCTGATAAATGAAGGTTCATACACAACTAGAGTATATTGCACTTTTCCTTCAAATTCTGACACTTTTTACTGATTGTTCGAGTAGACAGAGTGTACGGAATAAAGATAAAGTAATTAACAGCTATTATCTTAAAGACGGATTTAACTATTCAATTCTATAAAAAAAAAAATAAAAAAAACAATGAATAGATCTTCGAGTTGCGACAATTTGTTTTAATAAACATTGATGTATACACCGTTTCGAAGATGGAATTAACAAAGGTTCTATTTGAGTTAAAATATATAAAAATAACAATAATAAACAATGATGATGAGAATGACGACGACGACGATGATGATGAGGATAATAATAATGATGATGATGATGATGATAATAATAATAATAATGATAATAATAATAATAATAATAATAATGATGATGATAATAATAATCATGATGATGATAATGATAATAATAATAATAATAATAATAATAATAATAATAATAATAATAATAATAATAATAATAATAATAATAATAATAATAATCATGATGATAATAATAATAATAATAATAATAATAATAATAATAATAATAATGATGATGATAATAATAATCATGATGATGATAATGATAATAATAATAATAATAATAATAATAATAATAATAATAATAATAATAATAATAATAATCATGATAATAATAATAATAATAATAATAATAATAATAATAATAATAATAATAATAATAATAATAATAATCATGATGATAATAATAATAATAATAATAATAATAATAATAATAATAATAATAATAATAATGCTAAAAACAAGATAATGGGTATCAACACTTTAGCTGTCCCAGTTATAAGCTACAGCTACAACATCCTTAACTGGACACTAAACGAACTATGTAAAATAGACAGGAAAACAAGAAAAATAATGACAGGATATAGGATGCACCACCCAAAATCTGACATAGAAAGGCTATATATACAACGCACAGAAGGTGGCAGGGGTCTTATACAGCTAGAAAACTATTATAAAATAACCACCATAGGACTGCAAAAATACCTACTCCAGAAGCAAGGGAAACTAATACAAATAGCCACAAAACACGAGCAAAACAAAAAACTGTTTTCAGTATTTAAGGAAGCTGACAAATACAAACAAGAAATCAATCTACCTAACAAATACGAAGAAGAAGAAGAAACAACAAAAGCTATAAAACAAATGAAATCCAAACTAAAACTAGAACAGCAACGGACCATGATAAAACGATGGCAAGAAAAGCCCCTACATGGTAAATACTGGGCTAAACTAAATGCGAAAGAAATAGAGAGAGAAAAATCCCAGCAATGGCTGAGAAGCTCAGGACTCAAAGCAGAGACTGAAGGATTTTTAATTGCTGCACAAGACCAAAGCCTCCCCACTAGAAATTACCAAAAACACATAATAAAAAGAAATATAACAAGTAACTGTAGAATATGTGGAGATCGACAAGAAACAATAAATCATATTATCTCTGGCTGCCCAGTCCTGGCTAAGAAGGAATATATTCACAGACACGACAGAGCTGGGACCTATATACACTGGAAGCTATGCCAACATTATGGAATAACAACAGAAAAAAGATGGTATAAACACACGCCAGAAAAGGTCACAGAAAACGAGAAAGCAACCATACTCTGGGATATGCCAATACACACAGATAGAGAAATTAAGGCAAATAGACCAGATATAGTTATCAAAGATCATGAAGAAAAAAAATGCTTTCTAATTGATGTATCAATACCAGCAGATGACAACGTTTCTCTAAAAGAAATGGAAAAACTTTCAAAATACAAAGACCTGGAAATAGAGATAACTCGAATGTGGAATCTAAAATCAGAAACAATTCCTATCATAGTAGGTGCCTTAGGTATAATAAAAAAAATATTCAGACAAATACATAACAAAAATAGCAGGACTTACAAATATATATAACATACAGAACATTGCACTACTGGGTACTGCACACATTCTACGCAAAACACTTTCAATACAGTAAACATAAGAGCACCACAGCAAACCACAGCACATACCCAAGGCACACAGAGTTGCGCTCGGTAGTGAAGTGAAAGCACGTTATAAAAATAAAACTACTGAATAATAATAATAATAATAATCATAATAATAATAATAATAATAATAATAATAATAATAATAATAATAATAATAATAAAATCCACAAACACAAGACACTCTATACAACAAATATCCAACGAAATAAACTAACACCAGTAAGGAAAGTTATGTAGAACGCGAAGATTTGAACATACTGATAAGTGGTATGAACATTGAACGTAATAAAGTGCTAGAAAGTAAATGTGAGTTGTGGAATCTTAACGTTCAGACTGACTTAGTAAGAGAAACTTGAAGACCTAAATTAGTAGTTGTAGATAAAAAGAATAGAAAGTGTCAGACTTCATTGTCCCAAATGATGATTAAGTCGATATGAGGAGTACAGAAAAAATAGGAAATATCAGGACCTAGCCATAGAATTACAGAGGCTATGAAAAGTATGGGTAAAATCTATCCTGAAGTTATAGGTACATTAGGAGCTATCTCTAAAGCTTTGAACCGTTAGATGAAGGAAATAGGCATGAAACCAAATTTAGTGCTGTTCCAGAAAACAGTATTATTCGGGACGGCTCGGATCGTTTGGAAGTTTCTTGATATCTAATGTTATTTGTTGTAACCCTGTGATAGGTATTGCTTTCGGTTTTGCGTCTCAGTAGAAATTTGTCTGAAACTACCAAATATTGAATGATGATGATGATGATGATGATGATGATGATGATGATGATGATGATGGTGATGGTGATGATGATGATGATGATGATGATGATGATGATGATGGTGATGGTGATGATGATGATGATGATGATGATGATGATGATGATTTCTTTTAGTAGTAAGAGGGATGTAGATAAGGGGTACATCACAAGGAGAGTCAACATTTGGTTACATAAAAGATGCGCAGAAACAAAGAGAAGAAAAGTTAAAATTCGCTAAAATTATACACAATATACAAAGCATGTGACAATAAGAATGATACAGTCCTCATGATACAGGAGAAACTTAAACTAGAGTCAACCAAGGAACCCCACAAATCCAGTATTGCACTGTCCACCAAAGGTAGGAGTCCTTTCCTAACTGTTGCTCTCCAATCTACAGACGCGAGCCATTCATCCAAAACTAATCTTGCCACAGTCACCCACCCATCCACGAATTCCCTAGGCGGTAGAACGTACCTCTCCACCCTCACTGTCATATCCAGGTGGAACATAAAAAAGTCGACGAGGGCTTGACCAAAGAGGAAGATGCTTTTCTTCAATACTTCCAACCATGTTCACCAAACAACCTCTTTCGCCACAGCGGCTAGACAGAGGAACGCCGCTTGCCTTACTCTGTGAGTGGTCGGGCGAGCCACACGATAGATTCGGCCAATAGTCAGATTTGACCCACACACGATAACAGCTGTCAGCAATACCCGGACACTGTACAAGTGCATGCAGAACAGCTTTGTCCTTCTGCGCACATCTTGGTCAGCCAAACCTGGTAGCCCTTATGCGCCTGTAGAGTTTATCTCGAACCGGCTGTGCTTGTCGGTAGCATTGCTAGGTCAAAGATTTCTGGAAGGTATCCATGGTAGTACTGGGCACGAAAATCCCCCGAAACTGACCAGCTATTTCATCCTTGCCAGCGCCTAGACTTTATCTGAGCACGGCATCGCTCTTACCCACCACTAGATTCATATATATTGCTAACGTAGAACTTCTGCCGAGCGCATTGCTCGACTGGATGTGAGCGGGGAGAGCCTGACGACATTCGAACTGCTAGGCATCTATTCTTCGTCTTTTCTTAACCCAGGATTGCAACCCCGACAGAGAGGTAAGATCAGCGTACTGGTCCTTTTTTTTTAAATATTTAATACTGAAGATACTAGAAACAAATGTTTCAGTTATAAATAAGAAAAAAAAAACTAAAGAAACCACGAATCTCGTTGTGCATCGTTATTCTTGCGTTTTCAAATTCATATATACACTGGAATTAGTGCGAGTTCCTTCTGTCACAAAAATAATAATTATATGATTAAAATTATGTATAATTAATACTCTACTAAGTGGAATAATCGCGTCTAGAATTTCTTTTATATTTTCTAAATTATGCAGTTTATCTCTGACAAATTGTTCTAGATCTTCAGGGAACACTTAAGTTAAGTCTGACATTTATTTTAATTAAAAACAGTTTAATTAAGACATTCTCAGTCAATCGTCATTGCTTCTTGTTTTAAAAAAATGCTTACATATATGCTGAAACTAAAATCACGAGCTGTGATCTAATTATGGAATATTATAGCTGTATTGAAGTAGCAAAATATGTCAGAAAAAGTATTTTTTTTAAATCGCATATCTCCAGATAAATCCAGAATAATGTAAATTTCATGTATAAACCTGTTATTTATAAGCAGAAGGATAGGCGATGCTTCTTATGCACGTGCGATATATGAGAACGTTTTCATTGCAAATTTTCTCATGCAAACATGTCAGAAAAAATAAGATTGCTTTCAGCCTTCTAGAATCAATGGAATAAAGTACCACATATTTAGATCGAAATATCGACTATTGCCTTGAAAATATGTATCCTTGTGCCTGTGTTATAAACCAATATCAAAATCATAGGAAATCTGATATTTTTGTTCTGCAAAATAAAAGACATATAAGACAGCAGCGTTAAGTGGCATCCAATTATTTATATATGTATATATATATATATATATATATATATATATATATATATATATATATATATATATATATATATATATATATATACATATATATATACATATACACATATACATATAAATATATATATATATATATATATATATATATATATATATATATATACATAAATAGATAGATAGATAGATAGATAGATAGATAGATAGATAGATAGATAGATAGATAGATAGATAGATATCCAACTATATATGTATATCCGATGTGTATAATCATAGCATTTCATTGTTGCTGGTATAAATATGCTAACAAATTTAACATGCTAAAATCGCCAGAACCAGGCGTAAAGAACGACGTTTGGAGGACAAGTTCGTGATACTAATTCATTTCGATGCTTCCATGTGTGGGTAACCATGGAAAGAAAGTGTCTGTGCTGCAAGACGGAAAAGTTATGAAATAGAGAACCCTTTTGAGGAGGTAGCGTTCAACGATGGAGATAGGTAGATAGAAGCGTAGTGTAAGTATAAACCATGATGTTGTTGTACATGGATATAGTGATTATGGGATGGGTACAGTTAAGAATAGGTGACGGTTTTAGTGTAGTATGGGTACGGAATTTGAATAGAAGACAACTAAATTGTTAGATGAAAATGGTCAGGAGCCCTGGATCATAATAAAAGAGCGAAAGTCACACATTTAGAAATTATTGCGATAGCAGATCCGGATTTCGAGTGGGTGCAGACGTGGTATACATGAGTCGGTGGAAAGCGTCGATGGGCAAAGGCTCGTTGAAGAGGAGGAACAGGAGGTGAAGAGGGAGTAATTATACTAACAGACGTGTCTGTGTGATAAGAGACTTGCTTCCCAACCACGTGGTTCCGGATTCAGCCCCACTGCGCGGCACGTTAAGCAAGTCTCTTTCTACAA
>NC_142940.1:42373600-42386100 GCF_046866305.1 Octopus bimaculoides
AAACCTAAAACTTGAGGAGTTGAATGTTTAAATTGCAGTAGCTGGTTAAATGCGCTGTTAAATTAAAAAGTGTCTACCCTGAGTTAATTCATTTTACTCCAAATGATACTTGTTTGCACATAATGAAGATTAAAAAATCATTATTAAAAATTCCAAAATTGTTTCAGTCAAAATATCGCATTTTCATTCTCTAACCAAACCAAACTAACATAAATCCTACAAATAATATTTCTACTATAGGCACAAGGCCTGAAATTTAGGGGAGGGTTATAGTCGATCGCACAACTGGTACTTATTTTATAGATCCCCGAAAAGATAAAAGGCAAAGTCGACCTCAGCTGAATTTGAACTCAGGACGGAGCGACAGACGAAATACTGCTATGCATTTCTCCCGGCGTTCTAACGATTTTGCCAGCTCGCCGCTCTAATCCTACAAAAAATAATGATATTTCCATGAACCCAACTGACTCCCACCGAAGTCCTAACTGTTTTAGTTAGCGACATGCTTTCCCAGAATAAAGTAGAAACTGCAGATCGTCAGTTTTAGAGCTGGTTCTTCTAAGATTCTCTATGCATATTTGTTTCATATTTTGGCACAAGGCCAGCAATTTTAGGGGAGGGGTAAGTCGATTACATCAACCCAGTGTTAAACTAGTACTTACTTTATTCACCCCGGAAGGATAAAAATACCGCTAAGCATTTTGCTCGACATGGCTAACGATTCTACCAGCTTGCCGCTGTATGTATACATACATACTTACACATATATAGACCGACAGAAAGTCATAGACAGACTGACTTACAGACAGATAGATATGGGTATATTAATCTCTTTATTGCCCACAGTGGGCTAAACATAGAGGGGACAATCAGGGACAGGAAAAGGGATTAAGTCGATTACATCGACCCCAGTGCATACATAACTGGTACTTATTTAATCGATCACGAAAGGATGAAATGCAAAGTCGACCTCGGCGTAATTTGAACTCAGAACGTAAAGACAGACGAAATACCGTTAAGCATTTCACCCGACGTGCTAACGATTCTGCCAGCACGCCGCCCTAGAGATGGGTATATTGCTAAATAGAATATAAATAGATTGATGGATAGATCGGTGGATGAACAGACACACACCTATGCAATGTATATAATCACACATTCACTCGACAAAATACACCTGTACATATGCTCATGTATGCCAGCACACATACATAAATACCTAACTACTTACCTACCTACCTGCCTGCCTGCCTACCTACCCACCTACATACATACATACATACACACACACATACATACAATATAACTACATACATACATGTGTACTAACATATACGTAATGTCATTCACTCTTTCTCGGTGGTCAGTTATTTCAATGTTTTATTATGAACACTATTCAAAGATATTTTCAGATTATCTGCTTCGTTCCGACGAGACAATAACATTCGTCATGCGGTCTAATCGGATTACATCGCGTGGAAATTACTAGTTCTAATTACAATAAAACAACCTACATATTTTCTATTCACTTGTAATCTACTCTGGTTACTTTACTGACAGCAGAAATGTGCTGACATTTATGAAATTGTCTCCGTTCTATGATGAGACGGGCATAGATTTTCACAATTTGACGCTATAAACAAAACGGTGATGACGGAGTAGTTTTGGTAAGATAAGTAATTTTTGGAGAAAGTGTAGCGGAAAGTGGTTGGTCCTGGTTTCACTGAAATAACAAAGGACAATGACAGCTTTAGAGTAGACAGTTTGTTGTTCTGAAAGAAAACATATACTCCAGGGAAGTTTGGTGTCGGATTGCCGATTCAATTTGGAACTTTCATTTTCACAAGTGTCATAAAATGACGATGGCGAAAATTACTCCGTTGAGTTTTAACAAAACATCAGTACAGATAAAAATAAATAAGTAAATAAGTAAATGAATAAATGGAAACAAATATTAAAATGTTATTCGCTTTGCTGGGAATATTCAAGTCTACAGAAGATTTTTTTTTTGTCTTAATTTGGACTCACGCTGTTTGATAAGATCATTGATAAGAAGCTCGCGGGATGTATTAATGTTTTCTTACACAATCTATTGTTCAGAATAGCAGATTCCACAAAACTAGAGAAAACTCAAATGTAAAATGGATAATGTTGGTTCATTAATCTTTTACCTTACCCTAAAGTGATACGGCCCTGATTTATATAATTATATTTATCCATATTTAATTCCATCTAACATCGTGTCGTGCTTCTAGTAATTAATTACTACACACAAACTTATGTGAATAAAGAGAGGTGAATTTAGTTCTATTGGAGCTTGTTTTTTTTATATATATCCAGTCCTATTTCCCATTATTTTAGGAGGGGGTAGCCACAACAAACACACAACCAAGCACTCCATTCATTTCCCAGTTCAGCGAAGCGAGCCCCATCCTATGCCCGGGTCAAAGCATAGAACGCAACCCCCGATATCAGCAGCGGAGCCTCACAGCATATGCTGGTTTATCCCCCGCTGCACCATGCTGGTTCCGTAGCTCTTTGAGCAACATCAATTCGCTCATCCGTCCACAAACACTCTCCAGGCTTTTCTATCATTTATAAACTCTCTTGCCTCTATCACCCCAACACATCTAATCACCAAAGCTCTCCTCATTGCATCCATCCACACATCCTGGGTATGAATCTAAACTACATCCGGTAGTGGGACTCTGGGGCCTTGGTTTCAGAGTTTGAAGAGTGTGGAACCACTTCTTAGACACTATTGTTCTCAGGTCTACACTGGCCCGGGGTGGTAACACCTATAAGGGTCCCAGCTATGGGATAACTAGCAAACCCTACTGCAATTGGGAGGTGGGGGACCAGTAGAATGCTGTCGCTGTATTCCCTGCGTGTCGTAAGAAGCGGTTAAAAGGGACGAGAGCGAGGTGACTGAGTATTCCCTCCTCCTAGAAATTTCTGCTTCTAAAGAGACAAAACAGCAATCCGAGCGTGTATCTAACGTAAATAGTGTATAATGCAATTAGCTATAAGCTAGTCTGTGAATGATTGTAATCTGATGATGTCGTAAAGTGACATGAAATTAGTCACATTGAGCGCCTTCCTCCGCCCATAGAGAGAGAAAGCAAAGGGCTTAACAATAGTTTCTGGCGCATACGCACTTTCATCTATGTGTGTGTGTGTGTGTGTGCGTGTGTATGTGTGTGTATTTAATATATATAGATATATGTATAGATATATATATGGTTATATATATATGTATATATATATATATATATATATATATATATATATATATATATATATGTATATATATATATATATATATATATATATATATACATATGTATGCATATATATATATTTATATACATATATATGTATGCATATATATATATGTATATATATATATATATATATATATATATATATATATATATATATATATATATATATATATATATATATATATATATATGTATATATTATGTATGTATATATGCATGTATGTGCATGTATGTGTGTATGTAAGTATGCATGTATGAATGTATGTATATATGTATGTGTGTGTGTGTATGTATGTATGTATGTATGTATGTATGTATGTATGTATTAGAAATCTTGAAATCTAGTTTTCAGCATCACAGTGCGAAGTATATATTCTGCACAGAAGTAAGGAAACTCCGTGACTAAATGTAAGCACTAACATTTGCGAACACATTGATATATCTTATACTTTAATTTGCGTGAATTTATTCATCCAACACAGAGCTGCATTACTCATAATTTATTATTTCACGTTACTAACGACTCAATCATCAAACAACACAAATGAATTCTAAGGCAAGTTTGCGTATATTATAAATAGATATAAGCTACTACTCTCTGTAGGAATCGATTTCTTGTGAAGTGACATAAGTTGAAACTTGTCAGGTCGATTTTCTTTTTCTGGCCAGATAAAGAATTGGGGAAAGGAAGAGAATGGGAATGAAAGGGCGATTGTGCGTCAGATTGGACGAGGAAGAGATGTAAGTGGTTTAGTTTCAACATACGATCTCTGACCAAATTACTTGACAAACAAATAAAACTTCAGTTTCATTTGCAATTTTTCCGTCTATGAATATCAGTGGTGTCCTCTACGTAGTCTTCTATTTTGGAATCCATTGTAAGGACCACCAATTTCAATGATTATTTGCTTGAGCATAAAGCTAGATGTCTGTTTCGACAATTATATCAGATATGTTGGAATTTATATATTAATATACTAAAATTCTTTGTTATGCTACTTTGTGGTTCGTATTTACCAATAAATAAGTATTGAGGTATGTCTAAGAAAATAACGATATTTCAGTTTCCATTTACTGAACTTTTTAAACCTATTTTGATAAATAGCCTGATAAAACACATCCCAACAGCATCCTATTCATAGCCGTTTAAAATTCACCAAATGAGTAGTCCATCATCGCTATAAATACCGAATTCTAAATTGCTGTAGTTCTTTAGAAGTAAATCAATGATATGCATACCTATTAATTTAGAAACAGATGTCCCTCAGTAAGATCTCAGTAGGATCTCATCAAACAATTGGTGTCCGCCTCAACAATAAAGAATTAACTTTTAAAAGTAAAAAAACAACAATATATTTGCATAATTAATATCAATTCCTGAATCCCCTGAATCGTTTCTTTTTGAAGAAACAATTCACTTATTAATAGGCAGAACTTCATTATATCAAACTTCGTAAATCTACAATAGTGCTTATTATTTGTTAGTGAACTACTTGATAATAGATGTAAGACTATAATCTCAAACTATGTAAATTCACAATAGCTAATTATCACTGAACCACTTGATAGCTGATAAACTATTATTTCATAACCGAAGAAACGTGACGTGCGTCTATGTTACTTTTAATTCCTCTACCTGTTGCATTATCTTTACTGCATTTTTTAATATACATTTCGAGTTGGCAAGGAAATTATCTCTCTCATGTTTAAAAGTAATTTATGGTTAGCATAGTACAAAAGCATTTTCCTTTATTGTCGAAATTTAAACTGGTATTTGTTTCAGTTTTGTCTTGATTAATATTATGGCAAAACCTAGAATTAGCTTTCTGTATGAGTTTCATAGATAAAGTTTTGATTGTTGTGTATGATATGTGCAATTTTTAACTTTGCATATTCTTTGGTTTAGTCTGGGGAAAAATTAATGCGTTTGGAGTTTATAATTTTTTTTAGATCTTTGGGAAAAACGTCATGAGCCGAATATATATACCAAAAGAATTAGTCTTCCAATTAACCCTCTGATTACATTTTTCTCTTTTTCTGTAAATTAGTTTTCATGTAATTTTTATCTTATGAGACCACGAAATTGTTTTCAAAAAGATTCCGAAGTAGAAATACTCATAGATTTTAGGACAAAAAATCGGTTTATTATAATTACGTAGAAGAAAAGAGCTTTATGTGCTTCTACTGCAAACCGGACTCGACTGTCTATACAGGCTGCAGAGGCAGCAAATAATTTGAAACAGTGGCTACTCTTCTTCCCGTTATTTTACTACTGCTCTCATAATGTGTAATACTACGAGGAAATACTTATTTATGAGACGTAGCAAACTCCGAAGCATTTGAGCGAAGATTTATATTATAGAGAAGCTTATGTAATTAAATATTTCGCTTTCAATTTTTACCTTTATGAATATTCATATCATTCTGAATATTATATATTGTATCTTTGAAGTCACTGCCTTTAATGGAGACATGGGGTCGTATGCAGAAATATTACATGATTTCTGAGTTGATGGATGAGCTGGATATGCACTTAATAATGTTAATAACTTAGTTGTTATTAGTGACCAATAAAATGTCAATGCATGGTAGCTCAATAATATTTTCCTCTATTTGCGAATATTGTTGCTTATGTATACTATGCATCTTTCTTATCTTCAATCATTTCTGTAATCGGTAATATGAAACAACGCGTTATAATTCAAGAAGGTTTAATAAAATATAGGCATTATTTTATGTATTTATTACTTTCTCGCATTTATAACGAACGTCTCTCTCTCTCTCTCTCTCTCTCTCTCTCTCTATATATATATATATATATATATATATATATATATATATATATATATATATATATATATATATATATATATATATATATAGGGGGAGAGAGAGAATTTTATACATATTTAAATAATTATTTATACGCAAAAATATATATGCACGCATACGGCAATGGGCGTAGTGTGGCGAAAACGTTCACGAACTCATAGTTTTCTAGTTATTACTTGAGTATGCATGAGAAAGCAATGCATTCGAGTTTAAAGTAGAAAAACTAAGTTTGAAATTCAAGATTAAAACGTTTGTGTTTTCTTCAGTTTCTAAAATTGTAATAAAGAAAGCATGAGAAGTGTCTCTTCAAGTATGTGTTTGAAGACAGATACATTGGGTAGAGGAGTATGTTGAAAAGCTACTTGATTAAGCAACTTCGACGTAAGCAAACAATTATTGATATCGAAATATTCATTAATGCATGCATAAGAGCTATAGAAACCACATGTGTGTAAAAACATAAAAGTTATGTGTGTTTATGTATATAAATTTATATATATACACGTATGTTTTACAAATTTATGTGTGTATTTGCATACAAATCCGTATATTTGAGTTTGTATATCAATATTTATATAGATGTATATCTTTGTCTCTCTCAAAGTGTATATATATATATATATATATATATATATATATATATATATATATATATATATATATATATATATATATATATATATATATACATATATATATGTATATATATATATGTATGTATATGTATTTATATGCATACACACATACTCCTCCATAGACACACACGCATACACACACATATATATGTATATGTATATGCGTAATTATGCACTCCCATATTCTGAAAGCAGGAAAGATACGCAGGGTAGCAAAAGAGAATTATAACGTAGGAGAAGGTAAGAAAAAAAAATTGAACAGAAGGAAAATAAAGTTAATAACTGCACACGTTTGGGTACAATGAATATCAGTAAACTGAAGCTAAAGAGTTCCAAAATATTTCATATTTCTATGTACACTTATTGATTCGGAGAATTTCTAGCTTTATATTGAGGATTAAGATTTTGTTTGTTTTTGAATAATTGAATAATTGAGATAAGATTATTCAATTTCATTCGGTATTGTTTCACGTGTTGCTTCTTTTTATAACGTGTATCAGTTTTGAAGATTATTATACTATTCCTACATACTTTGTTTTGAAATGTTGATCAAACGACGACACAATCTTGCACCGAACACATTGTTGAATCGATAACATTTAACCCTGTTAGATTTAAGAATTAAAATTCTGATCGAAATAAAATATTCTCTGTATTTAAATGTCTTTTATTTCGGTAGATTTGGACAGCCCTTTTACCCTTTTTTTTTTTTTCTTTTTTTTTTTTCAAAGAATGACAAGATCTTACGAATTGCCTTTTGGCACATAATTTGGTTAGATAGAATAAGTAGCACAAATATAATACATATATAGGGACCAAGTTTTGCTGATATTTGCACTAAACCAATCAAACAATAATATAAACAATACCTATTGAGTGTTGAAACCGGTGAGCAGGCAGAATCATTAGCACATCCGACAAACTGCTTAGCAGTATTTCTTCGGGCTCTTAAAGATCTCGGTTCAAATCCCCACGAGGTCAGCCTTGCTTTTCACTTTATTTGGATCAATGAAATAAAGTATCAGTCATGTTCTAGGGCTGTCTTCCCCCCTCAAAAACTGGTAAACTTGAAACTAGTATTGAGCCGGTATGTCTTTCAGGGGAATATTGCGATCGCCGTCCCTTGAACGTCATGGAAAAGGGATAACGAGCCTTATGAATCCTAGATCTCAAGCAAAAAAATAGAATGTTGGTAATACTTTACTCCTGTTTTTATTAAGAAACTGTATTCTTCCAAATAGTTGAACTGTTTTAAATAAATATGTCTGCGACTTTTCTGAAGAATGTCTGAACTTACGAATAGCATTTTGGTTTGTAGGCCAATTTGACTTACACTGTATGAGAAGTTCAAGAAGTCTGTTCCTGATATCAATTGTCTCAAGCATAATAAATGATTAATAATCTAAATGCAGTACATTAATAGCATTGTGATTTAGATATCTATTCATTTGAAGTGAGGAAATGACGGTCTGCTAACGTTCAGATTCAGAATTACAGTTTAATTGTTTATAAACTTTAACACCATGCAAATATTTAGTTAAACTGACATGCGTCTCCCTTTACAGTATTACTACTCTCATAAATAAACAGTAAAATGTCGATTACAATACCAGCACCATGAATCGGTGTTACCTCGTGTCAGTGATTTGAAAATCATTTTACAGACACATGCATACATAGGAATCACCCCTTTCTATTAGGAAGCAACTTCTCTCCAATTAAAAAAAATTAATGTGACCGGAATTCTAAAAAAAAAAAAAATTATAATTTAATGCGCTAGTAATCATTTATATTTTCTGGTCAATGATTAAATATAATAGAAGGTCATTAAGTGTATACTGTTCGTTGGAGATCGAATGAGCATTATAAATTGGTGTGCAACGTTTTATAAACTAAATAATTAAAAACTTAAATATCATCAAAGGCATTTTTAAATTATATTTTTAAAATACATTTTATGTCTCTGACTGATTCCAGTGAATACTATTCTACCCATAATGTCACGCATTTATAAATGAAATTTTCATTACTTAGATTTCACGATGATAAATCGACAATTTCTCAACTACTAATTTTTTTTTTATTATTAGTAACATCACAGAAATTCTGCGTTAATCTTTTTCTTTTCTTTTTTTTTGTTTATCTTTTTAGAATATTTTTTTTAGTCTATGCATTCGTGAACAACAATCTCGTTAGACGTTTTAGTTCAAAAGAGAGGTCCAACTAGCCAATCAGTGGTTCACTACAGAACACTTTTTCACCATTCAACATGCATCGTTGTTTCAATGTTGAATTCGTAACCAAACTCTCACCCAATCATATTTTAACCTAATTGGAACGGTAGCTCTTTTTGGTTGAACGCCAACCGAGTATTCATTCATCTATGCTGCTGAACAAAAAACACCGCATTACTATTGCAATGTGGAAATATATAAAATAAACATTCCAAACGAATCAATCGTTTTATATGTGTGTGTGTATATATATATATATATATATATATATACACATATATATAGAGAGAGACCGTGTTGCGAGAGAGAGAGAGAAATAGATAGATATGTATATGGAGGTGTATATATGTATATGTATGTGTGTGTAGATAGATAGACAATGTTAGTGGTATGTGGTAGTGTCGTTAGGACAACGAATAGAATGTGAATGCTGCAAAGTATTTCTTTCGACTTTTTGAGCCATGAGTTCGAATCCAGCCAAGGAAAGCTATGCTTTTTATTCTTCCATATTCGAAGAAATAACGTATCAGTCAAGTACTGGGGTTAGTGATATCGACTAACTGCCTCCTAAATATCATGCCTTGTCCCCATGCTAGAAGTATATGTTTCTCGGTGTGTATATGTGTGTGTGTGTGTGTGTGAGAGAGAGAGAGAGAGAGAGAGTGGCCTAGTGGTTAGGGTGTTGCAATCACGATGGCATGATAGAGAGTTCGATTCCCGGTACGGGTGGTGCATTGTGAACCTTGAGCAAAACACTTCATCTCATGTGGCGCTGTAATCTCTGCGACGACATCAGATGTATGGCATACCCTGAACCTGCTCACACAATTTCGATTTGATGGCAGGAGTGTGCTTATGTGCAGCACATATATTTGATCACTATACAAGAATCATCTCTGCAGATTGTTCAGCTAGAAATTGCACTGATGTCTTTCACAGATTCGAGGATCACACACACACACACACACGCGGGCTAAATTGTGTATTATAAACCACATAAGAATCCTTAAATGCCTTGACTGTAATTAAATACAAACAACTGGAATTAGTAAATATATGTTGAACATTATTCACGTATGCTGCTGAACAAAAGCATCAATTCACCACTGTATTATATATGTATAAATATATAGACCAAAACACTACCACCACACGAAACTTTCATTGTGTGTGTGGTAAGAATCTTGCTTCCCAACCATATGTTTCCGGGTTCAATCCCACTGTGTGGCACTTCCGGCAAGCTTCTTCTACTATACCTTCGGGCTGACCAGTGCCTTGTGAGTTGATTTGGTAGACGAAAACTGAAAAAAGCTCGTCGTAAATGTGTGTATATATGTGTGTGTGTGCGCGTGTGTGTGTATGTGTTTGTCTCTCACCACTGCTTGACAACCAGTGTCGGTGTGTTTGGGAACACGTGACTAGAGATCTTTCAAAAGAGACCGGTAGAATAAGCACTAAGCTTTAAAAAGGTAAATCCTGGGGTAATTTTGTTCGACGAAACTGCTTCAAGGTTGTGCTCCAGAATGGCCGTATTCAAAATGAAAAAAACAAGTATAAGATAAAAGATACATATATACATACTTAACTGTCCAGCTGATGTTAAACATAAAACTGAAGATCAGTGAAAAAAGACACCACCTATGCTGAACTATTGAGAATTCTGCAATTACCCTATCCAGATTACAAGTTTAGATTTATACCTGTAATCAATGGGGCCCTGGGATATGTAACACACTGCCTAAATACCAATCTTCAGAAATTAGACTTCTCAAAACCAGAGACAAGAAAGCTAATTCGAAAACTACACATCCGATCCATCACTGGAGCTGTAGAAATCTGTAAAATTTTCCAGAAGTTTAGTATTTAAATATATATCAGCATGTCTAGATATGTAACTGTATGCATGAGAATACATACATAAAGCATACAAATTTGCACATGCATACATACATACATACATACATACATACATACATACATTCATACGTACGTACATACATACATGCATGCATACATATATGCATGCCTGCATACATACATACATACATACATACATACATACATACATACATACATACATACAAAAATACCCTGCTGTTGATGTTGAAATTCCAATGAAGGAACCCTGAATCTAAGTTAGAAACCAGTTATTTCTCTATTGGCAAGAAATCTTGAAATAAACTGAATAATGACATACATATACATAAATACCTTAATGATATTACATATGACACAGAAGGAACCTTCCGTGGAACTTAAGTGGCTTAAACGTAATGAAATACAATGTAACTGAACTTTCCTTAGAATTAGTAAATACGTCGAACATCACAAATCTTTTAATAAAGTAACTTAATATAGCCACATCATTTTATTAGACAAATAATATATATTAACGTCCGTTTTCTTTACATATATATATAGTCATTTGATTTGTTAGTTAAAACAAGTGGAAAATGAAATTGGATACGGTGGCTGTAATAAAGGAATACCAGACAGTTTGTTCATTTTCTTTAGTCTCTTCAAAATCTCTGATTGCTGTGCAGTGATATATTATCGATTCTTTTATGTGAACAACTAAATTGTGTACATAAAATGTGTAATTGGCAAACCCGAAATTATCCCTAAAGGCTGTTGTTTCGATGTAACATCAATAGGTCAAACCGTCCTGCGATTTATTCTGACACCTTCAACTGCAGCTAAAAATAGCCGAGTAATTTTCAGCGAATCGAGAAAGCAAAGGACATCATCTGTTCTATTAGCGGTTTTAATATTTAATGAAGGCGAACAAAAACATCTTCCAAAAGTGATACTTCTCTCCACATACGTGCGAAGAAATACAGGTTTGCAAAGAAATGATAATAACGACCATAGTAATTCTTTCAAAATCTGGGACAATGCCAAAGATCATTTTTTTTTTTTTTTTTTTTGAGGGAGAGTATTAGTCGCTCATATAGAACACTGGACTTGACTGGTGCTTTACATTTTATCGACGCCGAAAGAATGAAAGGCAAATTTGACAGCATTGAAATCGAAGCTCAGAGCATAAAAAAAAAAACAGAAGTATAGCCGCTAATTATTTCGTCTGATGTGCTAATGATTTAGCCAGGTCAGTACCCTTTTAATTATCCACTATAGGCACAAAGCTTGGAATTTTCTGGTAGGGTACTATTCTGGTAGGGGACTACTAAATCAACTCCCGTATTTGACTGTTTTTTAATCTATCAATCTCGAAATGATGAAAGTCAAAGTCGACCTCAACGGAATTTGAAAACAGAATGTAAAAATGGACCAAATACTGAGCAGCATTTCGTCGAATGCGCTACCGATTCTACCAGCTCATCACCCTTGAAATAATAATGGTTCCTCATTTAGGCACAAAGCATATAAGTAAATAAATGAATAAATTAAGGAAAGGAGTTAACCGTTACCATCGACCGTCTAGTACTTGACTGGTACTTTAAGTTATCGACCCCGAAGAATGAACAGCAAAACTGACCACTGCCTGATTTGTGCAC
>NC_142940.1:42391100-42398600 GCF_046866305.1 Octopus bimaculoides
TAACGTCAGTTATAACTACAGGAAATACCGTTATTATTTCCATTTCCAACATCACAGGACCGCACAGAATACACATAAAAAAAAACACATGACTCTTCACACACAAAAATAAACTTTATAAACTTGAACATTTAAAAATACTACACACAACATTAATGCTATATTTAACGCTTGTGTTGAGTTATGCCTTATAAGCATGCAGCTGGAGTGAGACGATGAGGCGCCGCTGCCTGGACACTGACGTCTTGACATGGCCGTTTTGGTGTCTTTATTTTTTAGTGGTGGAGTCAAAAGTGTGCGCGTGCGAAGAAATATTTATATACAGATAAAATTAAAGAGAGAGAGAGAGAAGGAATAAGATTACATATGCTTACAAACACAAACATAATAATGATAATGACGACGATTATGGTAATGGAGGTTTGTGGAGAAATTAGTGTTGGTTGCAAAATGTCAACAAAGAAGTAAACGAAATCTTGAAACCGAAAAAAAATTTAGAAAATAAAGAAAGAGAGAGAGAGAGAGAGAGAGAGAGAGAGAGAGAGAGAGAGAGAGAGAGAGAGAGAGAGAGAGAGAGAGAGAGAGAGAGAGAGGGAAGAGAAATATTACTCATAAATACAATTATAAACTATATGCTTACTCACATAAACAGAGACAGAGGGGAATAAAGACAGACAGAGAGACAGACAGACAGGAAACTAGAAATAGGGGTGTGAATGGGGAAAAAATTAAAACGAGAGGAACATCAAAACATCTACTGTCAAATAAGTCAGCCCCGAATCAACAACGCCGAATAGGCGGTGCCAAAACGGCTGAGCCATAAAGTCTTTTATCTTCAAGCCGCGACAGTTTAGGAAGATTATTTACCATCTCAACAAAGGCCTCTTGCCCTTATGTATCCTATAGTTATGTTCGGTATGTTTGGCTTCTGGCAATCAAATTTTGTCTGGTCCACAGAAACGTTTAGATATGATTCAAGGAAGTTATCAAATTCTATTGTGTATTTAATTTGTGCTCGTCCACTTCCTCACATAAGTTTACACAGACAATGGAAGAGGCACTAATGTACAATAAGCATATGCACATCCCGTTCGTAATATTGGCTTCCTATATAGGTTCCTTGACGAAGAATAATATTTTTGCTATTTATACATTCCATTATGTCCCTCGACTATTATAAGACACTATTTCCGGTCCAGTCTCCATCGGGATTTACCACTTTAACTTATACACTTTGACACCAATTAGTTTCTCTTCCTAAACTTATTGCACATTATCATGAAATTTACCAGCAGTTATCTCACACTTAAGTATATTTGTAAGAGGGAAGAGCTGAAGAATTGCATAACGATTTTATGTCTATATACATAAAAATGAAATTATTTAGTTTTCGTTTTTACCTTTTGACTAGGTATGGTATTTTCGATAAATTCGAAAATTCAAATCTAATTCAAGACTCGTGTTTAATTTTATTAATTTCGAACAAGCTCAAGTTACACATTCCCTTTATTGAGCTCAGAACGGCATACAGCTAAAATGGGTTGTAGCATTAAATTTAAATTATATATTTATATCTGACAATAGCATGAATGGCTGATAATGACTTTAATTATTTCACTCTGCTTTAATTGCATAATACCATTTTATTACTAGTATAAATTTTATCAATACGATGTATTTGAATGTTAAAATTATTCCCAGCACAGAGCTGACAACATCCTTTTATCGTGGTTATTACGGTTCATGTTAGTGTTTTCTTTATTTCTGCCAATATCATTGGCTAATAAATGATAGTTCATTCGACAGACAAGGCAGAGGTCAGGACTAAATGTGTAATATATTTAAACCTCTGCCTTCTTCGCGTTGATTTCAAATAGTACCAGAGCCACTTTCGGTTTTCATCTGTTCAGCGTTGATAGCAGTATCATATGAAGGTCAATTAGATCATCTGTACAGCTTACAGACATTAATTTGAAGAGTTCACAAGGGGATGGATATATGGTTGTTCGATCTACTTGAAATAGCGGCCAAATAGCTCACGAATCCCACCCCACTGTCTTACACAACAAAGGATACATCGGTTGAGATTAGACCTGGATATCTGTAAAACGACGTGCTGATTATAGCTGAAACACTGTTGACTGTTGGTTCGATGACTCAGTTTGAACCGTAGATTAAAAGACGACATTGATTTCAGGGAGCTGCTACATTGTTGATCGACCGACTGGAAGCAGTAGCCAAGTCTCCTTCAATTCAAACATCCTACTTTCCTAAACTGAAAAAAAAAACACATTGGATGATGTCTAATGAAAACATTATGGTCGTAAGTGGATCGGCAGGAGTTAAACGACAAAGAAAACAACATGAGCAACAAGAAAAACTGCTGCAGCATTGTACATTGTCCTTGAATACGATTTCTATATACTACTGGTAGTGAGGCCTTTGAATTTAGGAGAGAAACTAAAGCACATATATTATACTAATTTAGTTTTGCCCTGTATTATTTCGAGTTAAGCCCTACCAATACATTTAAGGATCTCTGCAGGCAAACTAATCCAGTTATTTAGTTCTGCACTGCATTGCATCATCCGATTGCAAACCCGTATTCATACATATATTCATTCCATGAAGATTAATGCATCGCAAAGGACAGTAACTTATCATGGCTACCAATAAGCTTATGTAAAGTGATAGCATCGTCAAATGATGCATGTAATTGTTTTTTTTTATATTCTTGTTTCATTTTACTGGCGTTAGTTATTTTACTATGGTCATACTGGAGTAACAGTTTTCAATGATATAATATATTATATTAACCCCAGGAGGTTCTTTTCGTAATTGAGTTGTAAATTCGACGTAGGAGGGATTTGATCTCAGAAGATAAAAGGACGTAACCAAAGATCACAGACTAATGTGTTCAATACTCTAGCGATTTTACTACCAGCTACAGCCTACTTCTGTAGATGGGTGTGACAAAACTTATCTTATCTGTGAAATATAATAGCAAGGATTATGTAAAAATATTTTAAATAACTGACATCGTTTATTTGATTCCAATACCGCGTAGAATTTTCTGAAAAGAATGTTACTACTCGCCTGTATATACTGGCGTGAGATACCAATCCAGCTCGCTAAAAACAAAATCGAGCTAGAATCCTAGAGATATTGTTGATGTTTTTGTTGGATTACTTATTGGCTATCCCTAGTTGTTATTTTTTTTTTTAACAAATAATCGTATGATTACAAGATCTTTTTGTTGGGACTGTTTCTCGTCTTGCTTTCAGATGTTATGTACAACGATTTATATTATCCATGACGCTCCTTTTAGGTAACCAGAAGTGAAAAAAAAAACGGTGGCTTTACCAAGAAAGCAAACAACGATCCGAAAAAATACGATACATATTTATATTCTTAATATATATATAGGAGAAAGGCTAAAGACCCCCTTCGGTTATGAATGACCATGGGATTGCACCTAGAAAGTTCCCCTCCGAAGCAAAAGTTCGATCAAGGTTGGTTATGGAAGACCAGCATCGCCTATGCATACCAGCCTCTCCTCACCATAACACTGATGTTATCCAAGGAAAAGGCAAAGGCTGATTCAGCTTGGCACCAGTGTGTTCACAGGTCATTTATACAGCTGAGTGAATAAAGATTCTATCTCCAGAACGCAACATACATGGCGCCCTAACCATTGAGTCATACTCCTTTGTTATATATTCTTAATATATAACAAAGTAATAATTTCCATAGTATAAGACCCTTTCTTATAACCTAACACGAGGAAACGCAACTAAGGTAAATAAATCAAGAAACCCAACCTGTATATAACGTATGTGCGTGTGCATGTGTGTGTGTGTGTGTGTGTGTGTGTGTGTGTGCGTGTGTGTGTAATACTTTAGCGTAATAGGTATATATCAATTAGTGTGTTGAAGTGTTGAGTAGAGCACCGACATGGTTTGGGTTACCTGCTCTCATCCACCGTTGGGGTGTGTTTCAGTTGGATCTACGTCAGGAATTCCGCTGTGTTAGTTGAGATAATACGAATTGATTAAGTAACCAGAAGATGGATTTGGTATTAGTTTTCATTTAGGACACGCACACACACACACACACACACACACACACACATATATATATATATATATACATACATATACATATTTGTACACATGCATATATATGATATATGCATACATATATATGCATACATATTATACATACATATATTATATGTATGTATATACATACATACATATAATATACACTCACACAAATATATATTAATTACAAAGATACGTACACATAGTTATATACATACAAACACACACACACACACACACACACACACACACACACACACACACACACATATATATATATATACTAGCAAATGCACCTGTCCTTTGGATGGTTTAACATATAAATTAATAATAAATAAAAAAGGTGAAAACAACTAAAAGATATGCTGTAATGCAAATATACGACCATATTGCTTTAAAAAAGTATGGAAAATAGTCGGAATAAATAAATATATAAAATCCTTTCACTTTTATAATATTCTCTAACCAAAACCCTCAAACAATATACACCGATATAAAAATTATAGAAAGTAATGATACACAATTACAACGTAATAAATAAATAATAAATTTTAAAAATGTGAAAATCACTAAAAATATCATCTAATGCCAATATACGCCCATATAGATTTAAAAAGTATGGAAGACCCTACATACAAAAAACTATGTACATTACAATGAATTAGAGAAAAACCCGTGTAAACCACAATTTTTCTGGTTTGTCCATTTACGCGGGAGCTCTGGGTAAAATGTCATAGTGCATGACCATCCTTGGCACATAAGTAATGTGTGTGTAAAGTTTGGTGAAGATCGGTTGAGAATTGTGGAAACGTATGCGTTAGTCAATATACACACACATAGTGTGATTTATATATGCTATATATATATATATATATATATATATATATATATATATATATATATATATATATATATATATATATATATATATATGGGTGGCTAATTCGCAATTTTACGACATAAAGGCAGAAATATATAAGTCGCTAAAACGAACAGTGGCACTAATCAGCACCAGTATTGCTAGAATTAAGAGTCAAAATAACTCAATAATAGCTACGAAAAGCACTATCTTAATGAGCTGACAAGGGAGACAAGCCCCCTACTGTTGCAGGTAGAGCTAGAACAACGATTATTTCGCATGCTGATGCTTAATGCATTTAAATGCGCATCGGTAGCTTTCACTGCGCCTACGATTAAACCCATCTCGTCTTGTCAGCTGTTAAGATTTCCGTTGAAATCATGTGTTGATTTCATAAACGGTAGAGTAAATTATAAATAATATGGGTGGCTAATTTGCAATTTTACAACTCAAAGGCAGAAATATATACGTCACTAAAGTGAACAAGGGTCCTAATCAGAACCAGTATTGCTAGAAATAAGAGTCAAAACAACTTAATAGCCACGAAGAGATCTATCTTAATAAACTGACGGGCTTCTTCCAGTTTCCTCTACCGAATGTATTCACAAGATATTCATCCATCTGAGGCTATAGTAAAAGACATTTGCCCAAGGTGCCACATAGTAGGACTGAACCCGAAATCATGTGGTTGGTTGAGAAGCAAGTTTCTTACCGCACAGTCATATCTGCACTCTCCGTTGTATATTGTTTGTTTTTGTTTTTGTTTTGACACTGATCAGATCTAATCGAACAGGCTTATGCTTATAGGGGTTCCATCAGTGAACTGCCTGTCTTTTATGTAGCACGCATAACGTTGTCCAGTATATCTTTCCTTTTTATTAAGACAATACAGTTTGATTTATGATAAATGTGTGGTTGCCATTTCTAGGAGACTGAGTGGTGGCAAAGAAAAACGTTGATTGGATGCCTGGTGTTATAATTATTACGTGTGTAAAAACACTAAAAGAAAAACAATCAATCAAAGAAATAAACAAAGCCAGTATTCTTACCAAATTTAGATACACTTACAAAAAAATATATTTTACAACCTACGTCAATTTAAAATAAAACTGCGTGAAGACAATCTCATTAATTATTATTTAATTAACACAAACCGAAACTAATATTGACCTGATGAAGGCTTCTTCCAACACGGTGTCTATAGACAGTCACAATAAGCGTATTAATTTTCTTAAGTAGATTAAGTTTATTATATTTTTATCAACACCAGAAAGCTGAAAGTAATTAATTACTATGGTACAACTTGAAATCAAAATTATTATTTCACACGTTCTGACGTTTTTCTCCCCCGTTCTACAAAGGGGGACAATTATTGATATTAGCCATGGTGATAACGTGGTAGCTAACCTGGTCCAGATCAATGTTACCGAACCGTTAATGTCAATTTTATGTCATCTCGATACTTCACCTATTGACGCCAGCAGGAACATTCACACGATACGTCATCTCTCGCTATCTCTACTTTGATCATTACTTCCTCCATCATTCCGGTATTGCGTTTGTGCTTATTTTCATCAAACTCCCTCGATTATTGATTGCTACTGCAGGAAACAGTGTTGTAGAATGAATGAAAATAGTATTGTACATATATATAAGCCCCATGAAGTTAACTGCGATGCACTCAGAGGAACAAATCGTTAGAAGATATTAACAAACAGCGCAGATGTGGCTGTATGATTAATAAGTTCGCAAGGCAATTACGTGCATTCGGGTTCAATTCCTCTGCGTAGTACCCTGGGCAAGTGTCTTCTATAATCCCAGGCCTACCAAATCTTTTCGAGAAAATTTGATAACTGGAAACGGTGTGGAAGCCCGTTGTATATATGAATATGCATATATGTGTGTGTGTGTGTGTGTGTGTGTCTATGTGTGAGGTGCGTGTGTGTATGCGTGTGTGTGTTACGTACATACACTCAGACATACAACACACATACATACGATCTATGTATCCATATATATATATGGATAGAAAGATCGATACATGCATATACATTTACACATATATAAAAAACATGTATGTATGCTTGCATACATATTTATATATTAATGTATATATATATATATATATATATATATATATATATATGCGTCTGTTTGTGGGGGGGGGGTTCTGTTTGTTCCCAACCCCGATAGAAAACTGCTGTTGGTTGGTTTGTTTACGTCCCTGTGACTTAAGTAGTTTAATAAAATAGATACACAGAATAAGTCTCAGGCGAAAAAAAAAAACGTAAGGACCGAAGTCGATTTCACCAACTAAACAAGACAGTAACCCAGCATGACCGCAGTCGAAAGGCAAAATAAGTAAAGACATAAAAGAATACAACAATACAAGAATAACAGAATAAACACTAAAACTGATTCGATACATACATAACTGATACTTTACTTATTGATAAAATATCGGAATAATCCAGATGCTAAAGCATCGGAATAAACTAGACGCGAAGTCAACTACTATTTAATCTTTTATAAACTCAT
>NC_142940.1:42403600-42468600 GCF_046866305.1 Octopus bimaculoides
GCTCGCTGTGCACAAGGCGATTTATTATCGGTTGACAGGCACCATCACGTATCAGCAAATAACTTGTTTGTTGAATTTTGAAGAAAAGTCACAAACTATTCTTAGATTTATTAGTCCGGAGTGGCTTTGGCTGAGGAGACATAACTATATCGAAATATCTGGTGTCGAAAAGTCACCATACGCTAATGAATCGTGTGTTATGAACATTTCGTCTGAAATGAAAAATTGTTCTCCAATAACGAAATACAACAGTGACTTGCATATTTATTTTGGAAACTGCCAGAACGTATTAAGAATTAATGGGTATGCCATTGTCGTAATTCAGTAACAGTCTATCAGAAGCAGAACTACATGTTACTAAATTATTTGTGCATTCAACTTTATCCTTCCACAGTTTAAATAAAACCGTGTTGATATTAATGTTACACTTCATCTTTTTGAGATCAGTAAAATAAGTACCAACGTTCTACTGAGGTTTTATTCGGATGACTATAATTTCTATACACAATAGGAATCCTTGTGCACATGAGCGGAATCATTAGCTTTTTCCCTTCTTCGATGATGCGATGTGTAATAAACTGAATCAAGGAAGGCTATGGATGTGGCGCTTTAACTAAAATTCTAAAACATATGATTAAGCAAAAATAATATTTACAAAATGGCGTTCATTTCTGATCGTATTTTTAATGTCGGAAATCTTTCCGCGAATGCTATAGATAAAGAGTTAGAAGGAATGGGAGAATCACATGCATATTCCAATAGCAATTATACTTGGAAAAAATGCATCATCAATAAAATTTAAATGCAGAAACAAACGAAAGCTGCATAAAGATTAAAAATGCTTAATAGAAAGTATGAAAAAAAAAGTAAAACATACACAAATATTAGAACAATATGAGAGAAATAATTGAATGAAAAAAATGTTGTTCCAAAAATGGAATGGCTCAGACCAGAAAATGAGAAATAAACGCTGTTATTCCTACTTTTAATATTGTAATTTCATTTTATTTAGCTATTTATTATCTATTTCATTGAATATGTTATAGTTTTATAGAATAAAGAGAATAGTTTGCGCATGCGTTTATGCGAATGTTCCCATATTAATGATTGGGTCTTTTTTATTATCAATTTTATTCATCAGTTTTATTCTCTATATATTTTATTATATCTTAGAAACATTATTTCAAAGATCTACATTATGTTCAATAGGTACACACAATTTTCTAGCCGTTTACACGTATAAAAGTCATATATATTCGTAAATATATAGTGTATGTTACGCTTAGAATACATCACAAAATGTCGACTCTCATTTACATACATCATGTGTGTATGTGTGCGTGTGTGCGCGAGCGCATGCATGCGTGTGAGTGTGTGTGTGCATGCGTGCGTGCGCACGTCTATGCATTTAAGTATGTATGTCATTATTCAGTTATAGTTCAAGACTTCTTGCCAGTAGAATCTAACCTAGACTCAAGGCACCTTTATTGAAATTTCAACATCAACAGGGTATTTTGTATGTATATATGTATGCCTGTATGTATGTATGCATGTGCACGTGCAGATTTGTGTGGTTTGGTTTATGTATGTCTTCTCATGCATATACTAGCATATGTAGACATGTTCATATATACTTAAGTGATAAACGTCTGGTAAGTTTAACAAACTTTTACAGTTCCAGTGATGGCTTGGATTTATAGTCTTCGAATCAGCTTTCCGCTTTCTGGTTTTAAGAAGCCTAATTTATTAAGATTGGTATTTAGACAGTGTGTTACATATCCCAGTGCACCAATAATTGGAGGTATAAATTTGAACTTATAATCTGGATAGAGTAACTGCAGAATTCTCAATAGTCCAGCGTTGGTTTTCTCTTTTCCCTATTCTTCAGCTTTATCTTAACCACTGCTGGGCAACTAATTTCCACAACTGTACAAAGTTTCTCTTCTCTATCCCCAATCATTATATCAAGTCTATTGTGTTTACATTTTATTGAGTTTTTCACTGGGACATTCCACTCCTTTTTAGCATGAGTGGCTAAGGCTTCTTATTTCTTTGTCCTCGGAGTTATCCTTCCAACGGATTTCAGTATAAAGCCTCATCAGTAAACAATACCGTGGTGATATTTTCGGACAATTATTTATGATGTGGGTAATATCTTCGGTGTTAACGCCACAAAATCTGCATCGGCTGTCACAATATACTGCTTTACCTGCATCTCTGTCCCTTACATGCATATGTATGTATATGCGCGCGCGCGCGCGTGTGTGTGTGTGTGTACGCATGGAAATATGCATACATGTTCCGATGGTATAATATACTTAAGCTATAAAATAGAACAGTGCAGCATTTCATTAGATAAACAGCTCTTACCCTTTTTGAAGCTTACATGTTTTATAGAGGTCGAACATCTTGGGACCTCTTACAGCCTTTCTCACTTTAGTGATTAGTTTTAAGAATATTTTTTCAGAAATAAAGCTTTTGATTTTCTCCAACAGAGTATACCTTTAATAAATGCTCGTCTCTCGATGTCTTTATTCTAAACAAAAGATCAATTTAGCTTAACACACAATGTGATGAGTTTTTTAAAGACCACTGACCACACAAAGACTTGTCTTTCAATAGTAAATAAAACATGGTAGAGTAAGTGTTCGTCTAAGCTTTGATAATGGTGAGGTGCAGGAGGTTTTGTATCTACAGAAAGCTTCAGATTGTCTACTGTGTGACACCACTATTAAGAACAGTATGCACAGATCAAAGAAGAATTTTGACAAGAGGAGACAAACCATTGCAGACAAATCACGCAGAGGGAGATCATCAACTTCGCCCAATGACATGAGTCGCCAGCAAATGGACAAACTAATTCGTAGAGGCAAACGAGTGCCATCTTATGGGATTGCAGCAAAAGTGGTCTGCAGTCACGATGTGTTGTAGAAGATAGTGGGAGGCCTTGGTTATTGAAGTGGGTGCAACATGGACAGTTGACATCTGATTTGAAGGGAGGAAATTTGAAAGTCTGCATTTTATCTGCAGGAAGCATTTGAAACCAATGGAGAAAGGTTTTTTTCTCTGTCTGTTGACACAGTATGAGAAGTGGAGGTAAACCTATGACCCGGAAACGAAGTGTCAGTCCATGGAATGGCGTGACATTTCTTCTTCAAGGGTTCAGAAGTTCAGGAACCGACTATCCGCACTGAAAAACATAAAGAATGATTTGGAGAATTACAAAGGCGTCATTCTCATTGTGTTTGTAGAAATTGGCTATACTATGAACAATAAGCGGCTCCACGCGTTATCCAGAAATTGAAAACGATCCGCATTTGCTACGACAATGCATTAACGCATTTTTAGAAACAATTCAAGTTTCGGCAAGTTTTACCATGTACCGTGCAGACTCTATCTGACACCCTCCGAATGCCTGTTTCGCATTCAATGAAAGATAGTCCTTGGCATCAATAATTTGATGCCCTAAATGGGGTGAAGTTGCTGTGAAGAAGCGGGTACAACAGGACGGACCTGAATCTTTTGCAAAGCAGATACGAGAGTTGAGTCCAACGATGGCTGAAATGCCCTGCATATCGTCCCTGTGTATAAAGGAAGATTTACACTCTTAACATGTGCGGTTTGAGCAACTGTGAGATGAAAAAATGGTATGCAGTACTTTCAGACCCATCGACGACGTGCGTACGCATACACACATACACATACATACATATAAATATATACATACATATACATATATATATGCATATATACACAGATATATATATATATATATATATATATATATATATATATATATTGGTATTATATACACATGCATTCAAGTATATTATATACATATACCAATATACATAGACATATACACACACATATAATGCATACATGTATATAAATACACACACACACACATATTTATATATATACATATGTATTGTACACCCATATGTATTGAAGTATATAGACATATATACACACATGCATGAAAAGATTCATCTAGTTAGGGATGGTAGTACTTACTAAATTTAGATGTGCAAGAGAGATTTAGATTATGACAATGACGACGACGACACATCTCTCTTTTTTTCCTTCTAAATTTGCTAACTTCTGATATACTTCACCACTTATAAAAGAAGTTGAGTAAATTCGACCGTGTCATAATTCTTCATGACTAAACTGGGAACAATCACAAGAATTCTTCACATTGTTCCCTAACCTGTTCTAATAAATACATCTAATCAAGACTGACTACTTGCTTTTGCTATTTGCATTCTTAAATAAAGTTTCTAAACCTGCAAACAGTAGATAACAACCATACTTGAAGAGGTAACTTTTATTCAAATAATTATAATCTTGTCAGTAATTGCAACTTCGTTTCTCCAATCAACCTACAACGATAATTTTCACATTACGCTTGCTGTTCACAAAATCCTAATCATTAATCATACATACTAGTTCAGATTATTTCTAATTCGATTGCGAAAACTCCAGTAGTGTAAAAGTGTTTCATATTCCATGCTTCAATAGCTGTCAAGCGTTTAATAGTATGCAATTTTCCTTGTCTATAGTTCTCCATTCCGCATGGTTAATAACGTTTCACATCAGGATCACTTATACAACCAGCTATTTTCCACCACTTTACACATTTTGAAAATAATCAGCGAATTAACATTCCCTTCAGAGATATATTGAAATTTTCACTAACACTGATATATGTTTATCAAGTTTAAAAAAATATTTAGCGACACCTAAATCTAATTATATAAAAATATTTCTTTTTATATGGCCAAATCTTAAAAGATTGAAGAACGTAAATATAGAAAGCCGTAATGCAAGAATATTCATATATAAGTCTTTGTTTTTTTAAACAGTGGATCTCGATACACATAAGAGATATAAATACTGGGCCGAAGAAAAGTTTTGAGTAGAAAAAATCCATGAATAACGCTTGTTATGCTTACAGGTGGTATGGGTTCATGTCCATGTGTAGCCTACAATTTTGTATGCTCAAAAGCGTTTTCCCCCCAATATTTACATGCTGCTGTGCGCTTTGAGATCCAGTTTAAGAAAGGGACTATTTCACATAACTTCTTATGATATCAAATATATATATATTTATGTGTATATATATATATATATATATATATATATATATATATATATATATATATATATATATATATATATATATATATATATATACATACACACACATATAGTATACACAGTGAGAAAGAGAAAATGAGAGAGGGAAGTTTGTTTTTGTGTGGGTTTGTGTTTGTACGTGTTATTTTCGTCAGCATCAGAAATTTTTTTAGATGTCTTTGAGAGTGTTTGAGAGTGGGTTTAACTGTGAAACTAATGAAGTGCATATTTACTGGAAATGAGGCTTCATACGAGAGTGGTTTTTTGTGGAGCTCTTAAAAATCGTTTCTTAAATTAATTAAAGATTCTAGTTTAATTTGATGGGAAGGTGCATTAGACTAAAACCTTCAAGGTATTCTCTAACTTTATCACATTTAAAAGACGTTTTCTTTTTTGTCTCACCATTTATACACCATTTGTGATAAAAAAAAGTTTTCCATTTGACGCGTCTCTCCTTGAGACATGGAGACACGTAAACGTTAACCGGAACACGAAGGGTCACGTTTCACTCTATGAATAGTTTGGTGAGAGGAGATAGAATTTGGACTGTGTGGCAAGTCTCTGGAAGAGATATTGCAAAAATGCGTCACCTTCGAATCTGCTACAAATGCACCTGTCGTCCTCAAAAGTTTAAATTCCTGAGTTGAACACGATTGCATAGAGCTGGAACACATATTGCAATTATTATTTTTTTTTCCTTTTCTCAAACAACTTGACTTATTCGCTGAATTTTCATAACCGAATCGTTACACAAATCAAGACGCACACACACACACACACACATACACACACACACACACACACACACACACACACACACACACACACACACACACACACACACACAAATACATATATATGTATGCTTGTGTTTGTGCGCATGTATGCGTGCGTGTGTGTGTAAATTAGATTTCCATACAAGGGAAACTTGTAGTTAATAGTGGTTCAGATTTCCATGAAAGTGTCTGCATAAAAGTGTTTCATATATGATTTCATTGTGTCTTTTCTAAGATTTCCTCACTTACTATTGTAATTCGGTGCAAGGGAAGCAGTTTTCAATTAATATATGGATAGATATATATAGATATAAATATAGATAGATGACTATTGTTATAAGTAGATAAATATGAATAGATAGGTAGGAACGTAGATAGATAAAGAGATAGATAGACAGACAGACAGACAGACAGACAGGCAGACAGACAGACAGACAGACAGATAGATAGATAGATAGATAGATAAAAATTTATTTTTGAAAACTGAATTATGCACCGTCAAGAAGAAATAGTCAATATATAACCAACGTAGAATGAGTAGGTTTATAATTATATGTCGAGTATATAAAAATCGACATTTACAGAACGATCATAACATTTCCTTATCTCTTCTGAATGTCGACTTAATAGGAAGTAAAGATGAAATATGAAATGTGAATTTTATGTGATTGAAATTCGTGCTTAAAGGAAAATGTAGAAAGAGGGTTTAGGGATTTACACAAGTTAAGGATGATGGAGATGAATAGGTATGAGAAAACTTGAAAACAGGAATAATTCCCCAAATTGATGGAAAGATAAAACATTTATGAATAACTATTTAACAGACACAGACATGCCAAAAGTGAAATAGATATTGCTCTTTCATGAGAAGCAGATCGGTTTGCAATATTTGTCTGTCTTCAACTTGAATGAAGTTACGAATCTTCTTAGACTTACGAGATTTGAGCAAACTGTATATCGTAACCGTCCATGGTGAAAAGATTGCACGAATTAATGGAACCCTCGTGTGTTTAGCCCTAGAAAGTATATCTAAATTAAAATGAAAGGACATCGAATTATTCTTTAATTCTCCGAAAGTAAAACGGTTTATTTATTTCGTTTAGATTTCTAAAGGAATATGTCTGGAAACAAGCTAATTTTGAATACTCGTGTGTAATCCGATCAATGTTGATAAAGTACCAGTCACGTACAGTGATCAATATAATCAAATAATCTCCTCGCCGTTTGTCTGTGCTAAAGTTAACTTGACAAAATGATTACGATGTCTTTGTGATCTATATTTGTTGAATTCAAATATCGCTGTGGTCAACTTTGACTTTCATAAAGTACTTTCTCGAATATTGGATTTGATGTTATGTCTCACCCCTTCACAAAATTTGGCTAACCTTGGGCCAACATTTGAAGCATTTACTAATATTATTTTCGAGTGAGGGTGCAGCGCATGCCAGCAAAGTGACAATGGAGTACAAATATACGAAGCTCCATATATCCATCTTGACTAACCGTCTGATAAAGGTACACTAGGCACATGCATCACAACCATATGTGCGCGATATGGTGATCACATATCAAGATAAACAGTGCATTACCTTGAAGGTGGGGCCCAGTTAGAACTTTCTTCAAGTCGAGTAGCCCATCCCTGAATAAGGATTGTTTAAGGATGTTGAACGAAACACCCATGTTTTCACAGGTGAATTATTTAAACACCAAAAATGTCCTCTCAACTCGTGGCTATAATGATCCCCCACCACTTTTGATCGTGATCTGAGATGAACATATCGTCAGCCACCAAGGGACATGCTCGACTGGTTAAGGTCAAGCAACTGACAAGCAAATCTATGGTATTGAGCAGAATATTTGCCGTAGACCATCCTTTATACGAAGACAAAACAATGCACATGATAACACTTCAAATCAGCTAATATCAGAAGCCACTGGTTGGTACTGCATCAGTACCACTATCATCATCATCATCATCATCATCATCATCATCATCATCATTATTATTATTATTATTATTATTATTATTATTATTATTATTATTATTATTATTATTATTATTATTATTATTATTATTAAGGTGGTGAGTTGGCAGAACCTCTACCGCGCCAGACAAAATGAATTTCTTCTAGATGTTTACTTTCTACGTTCAAATACCGCCAAGGTAGGTTTTACCTTTTATCCTTTCTGGGACGATAAAATAACACTGAACACTGGGATCGATGTAATCGATTCAATCCCACCTCTCGAAATTGCTGGCCCAGTACCAAAAATTTGAATTCATTATTGTTCTTTTGTTGTTACTACTACTACTGATACGACTACTACTACTACCTGCTGCTGCTGCTGCTGCTGTTGTTATTAAGCTACACACTTTCAATGAGTCACTGAAAATGCGAGGCTACTTTAAAAGATATCACAAAGAACACTATATTATGTAGCCGTAGGTAATTTCACACGATGTATTTGTTGCTGTTGTTGATGTAGCTGTTGCTGATTTTGCTGTTCAGCCAAAGGTCAGATCTGAAAAGGGAGACCTTATGAGGAAAGCCCTGAAGCGCTGACAAACCCATTTTATTTTCAATATATGCAATACGATATAGAACTTCTCCCAAGCTTGCAAAATTACATAAGATATTGAAAATATAAGTACACATATTGCTTAAAAGATTTTGTAGTATATTTTGATAGAACTTGGTTGTTATTTCTAGTAGGTCAAAAGACTACGCAGAGAATTCTTTGTTGACAGAACAGTACTTTTATATTCAAGACTGAAGATGTATTCATAACTCTTTATTTTGTATATGATTAACAGCGAAACATTTGGTCGTAAGTTTTTGCTTATAAGTAAAATAACGTGTTGTCATGTATATTCTATTAATAATTATTCGAAGTAAAAAGAGGGGAAAAGCAAATATATTGCTACAAGACGTTTATTTTCTTTCAGCTGTAACTATGGTTAATATATACACTGTGCTTCTGGCTATTTGGTGTGAAATATCATCAGTGAAATGGAAAATATCAAACAACTTGCATTAGACCACCAGGTAAATGATATCGACAAATACAACGATAATAAGCATGGCAACATTAAGTAGTAGTAGTAGTAGTAGTAGTAGTAGTAGTAGTAATGGGAGTGGTAGTGGTTGTTGTGTTGGTGCCGATGTCGCAGGTAGTGGCACTGGTGCTGATATGCTGGTGGTGGTGATGGTGGTGGTTGTGGTGGTGTTGATGTGGTCAGAGTAGTGATGGTGGAGGTGGTGAGTACTTCAACCGGTAGAATTGTTGGTGGCATTGATGACAATGGTGCTGGTGATAATATCATGGAGGTGACGGTGGTGCTACTACAGGCGGTGTTGCTGGTCGTATAGTTAATGTTGTTGGCACTGCAGTTAATGTTGGTGGTGCCGTAGGTGGTGGTGCTTTCAACGATGATGGCTGCAATTTTGGCGGCGGTGCCGACGCTGCAGGAAGGAATAGGAATGGTATTATACGTTGCTGTGCTTGTGCTGCAGGTGATGGTGGTGGTGGTGGTGGTGATGGTGGTCGTGCTGCTGCTACTGCTGCTGATTATAGAGGTGTTGCTGTTGTTGTTGTTGGTGGTGGCATTGGTGTTGGTGTTGGTGTTGGTGTTACTGTTGCTGATGTTGTAGTATAAGTGGTAGCGATGGTGGTGCTAGTGTTGATAATGGTGATGGTGGTGGTGGTGGTAGTAGTTGCGGTGATGGTGGCAGTGGTAGTGGCGGTGATGATGATGGTGGCTGTGGATGTGGTGGTGGTGGTGATGGTGGTTGTGTTGGTGGTGACGATGACGGTAATGAATGTAGTGGAGGTATTGGTGATGATGGTGGAGTTAATGGCGGTGATGGTGATGGCGGTGATGGTAGTGGTGGTAGTGCTTGTGATGATGTTGGTGGTGGTAATAGTGGTGGTGGTGATTGTGTCTGTGGTAGTTGCAGTGGTGGCACTACTGCTGCTGCAGTGGACGGTGATGTGTTGCTGATGATGGTGTTGTTACTGATGATGCTGATGGTAATGTTGACGCAGATGGTAGTTGTATTGGTTGGGCTTGTGCTAATGGTAATGGTGCAGGTGGTAATGATGGTAGTGGGGTAGGGTGGATACCCCTATTTTTGCATATTTTATAGTGCAAGATATGCATTCATCCAGAAGGAGATGTCAAATTCTTGCAACTATGCCTGCAAGGAAGTATTTTATCTCTGATGTTATTAAGTACCGGAAGGTGTTTTTGGTGATTAAACTAAGATAATCTTTGAATAAAGCAAAAACCCAGCAACGCTTGAAGTGACATTAAAATTGCGCCAAGTATATACTTATGCATCAGCTATATTTATGATACATCATTAAAGTATATCACAGTTAATTATAGTGATTGTGAAACAATAACGTTAGAAAATTCAATAATAATAATAATAATAATAATAATAATAATAATAATAATAGACAATACGAAGAGCACGATGCAATTGTCATAGATATTTTATTGGTTGAACGGTACTCCGACAGCTAGCCTGACTTTGCCGAGTTCAACATGAAAAGTGATACATAAAAATTCAAAATTATAGAAATTCAAATTAAAAATATTCTACTCAATACCACAGATTTGCTTGTCAGTTGTTTGACCTTAACCAGTCGGGCATGTCTCTTATTGGCTGACGATATGTGCATCTCTGATCACGAGCAGAAGTAGTGGAGGAGCATCATAGCCATGTGTTGAGAGGAATTCTTTGGGGTTTGGATAATTCGCCTTTGGAAACAAGCGATAGTTGATGACAGATGCGATATACGCATTAGCCACCTCTGCCTGACATTTCAGTGATAACTTTCTCTCAGCTATTTCTGGGTGAGGGTAGTCGCCCTATTCCTTACCTCGTCCCAGTTTTTGTCCATCTGGAGGTCCGAACCAAACCAGACCCCGAGTAATTTAACCTGTCCGTCCATCCAGCGCCCAACGACGCACTTGGACGACATGGACTTGTTTCTCCAGGTGCCGAGCCAAAAGCCCATTGATTTTTCCTGGTTAATTTCCCCTCCTGAAACCACATCGTAGTCCCTGAACTTCTATCTTGTTGTCTCTTGAGGTCTCTGGGTGAAACTTGGGGCCAACTTGTACAAATGCAAAGCAAAAGTCAAACACAGTATAATGAGCAGAAGAAAAAACAAACAATGAAAAGGCCCCTTGGATTGATAGAATATCTACAGACTTAGACTCCTTAGAGGGGGAGGAGCAAAAGTGGGAGGGTGTCAAGGTAAAAGATATAAGATCTGCTCTCAGGAGGTTAAGCAAATGGAAGTCTCCAGGAAAGGATAAAATTCTTAACTTCTGGTTGAATGCCTTCCCTGCCTTCCCAGAGAGCCATGAACAGAACTTTACAACGATGTTTTGAAACACTCTAGTATGATAACCTCTTGGCTAGTTAATGGTTTAACATTCTTGCTTCCAAAAAACGTAGAAACAAATGAACCAAAAAATTATAGACCCATAAACTGCTTAACATCAGTGTATAAAACGCTAACATCTGTCACTGGGTAATTTGCAAAAGTCTATAATTGCCCCATGATAAAAACTGGTGGGAACACAAACCACCTCCAGTGCTTGAAAATGGTCACATCTCACTCCTCTGGAACTTCATTCAAACTGACAGAACGATAGATGCGAATAGGCCAGAAATCATACTGAAAGACTTCAGACAAAAATCATGCCTCCTCATTGAAATGACTGCCCCAATCGACATAAATGTGTCTGTCAAGGCCTACCAAAAACTGAGCAAGTATAAAGATCTTGAAATAGAAATTAGCAAAATGTGGAACCTGAAGACTAAAACAATACCTGTTGTCATAGGTGCTCTGGGAATGATAGCAAAAGGAGCTGATTGCTCAGGTACCAGGAAACCCCAAAATTGCAGAAATTCAAAAGATTGTGCGCATGGGACCTGTCCATAACCTACGCAAAATACTTTCTATGTAATCTCAAGTTTTAAAACAAACACAATTTTCTTATGGTTTCTAAAGACATTCTCTAAAACAACACTATGTACAGAACCAAATATATGGCACCCTAGGAATAACACCAACATGAACTTCTAACTTGTTGTCTCTTGAGGTCTCCGGGTGTGACTTGGAGCCAACTTGTACAAATGTAAAGCAAAAGTCAATAATAATAATAATAATAATAATAATAATAATAATAATAATAATAATAATAATAATAATAATAATAATAATAATAATAAGAAGAAGAAGAAGAAGAAGAAGAAGAAGAAGAAGAAGAAGAAGAAGAAGAAGAAGAAGAAGAAGAAGAAGAAGAAGAAGAAGAAGAAGAATCCGTTCTGCTATGGGCACAAGGCAATTTGGGAGAGGGGGACTAGTCGATTATATTGACTCCAAGTGTTTCACTGGTACTTAATTTCTCGTCCCCGAAAGGATGAAAGGCAAAGTTGACCTCGACGGAATTTGAACTAATAATAATAATAATTATTATTATAATAATTATAACAATAATAATAATAATGATAATGATAATAATAATAATAATAATAATAATAATAATAATAATAATAATAATAATAATAATAATAATAATGAGCAAAACAAAAAACTGTTTTCAGTATTTAAGGAAGCTGACAAATACAAACAAGAAATCAATCTACCTAACAAATACGAAGAAGAAGAAGAAGAAACAACAAAAGCTATAAAACAAATGAAATCCAGACTAAAACTAGAACAGCAACGGACCATGATAAAACGATGGCAAGAAAAGCCCCTACATGGTAAATACTGGGCTAAACTAAATGCGAAAGAAATAGACAGAGAAAAATCCCAGCAATGGCTGAGAAGCTCAGGACTCAAAGCAGAGACTGAAGGATTTTTAATTGCTGCACAAGACCAAAACCTCCCCACCAGAAATTACCAAAAACACATAATGAAAAGAAATATAACAACTGTAGAATATGTGGAGATCGACAAGAAACAATAAATCATATTATCTCTGGCTGCCCAGTCCTGGCTAAGAAGGAATATATCCACAGACACGACAGAGCTGGGACCTATATACACTGGAAGCTATGCCAACATTATGGAATAACAACAGAAAAAAGATGGTATAAACACACGCCAGAAAAGGTCACAGAAAACGAGAAAGCAACCATACTCTGGGATATGCCAATACACACAGATAGAGAAATTAAGGCAAATAGACCAGATATAGTTGTCAAAGATCATGAAGAAAAAAAATGCTTTCTAATTGATGTATCAATACCAGCAGATGACAACGTTTCTCTAAAAGAAATGGAAAAACTTTCAAAATACAAAGACCTGGAAATAGAGATAACTCGAATGTGGAATCTAAAAACAGAAACAATTCCTATCATAGTAGGTGCCTTAGGTATAATAAAAAAATATTCAGACAAATACATAACAAAAATAGCAGGACTTACAAATATATATAACATACAGAAAATTGCACTACTGGGTACTGCACACATTCTACGCAAAACACTTTCAATACAGTAAACATAAGAGCACCACAGCAAACCACAGCACATACCCAAGGCGCACAGAGCTGCGCTCGGTAGTGAAGTGAAAGCACGTTATAAAAATAAAACTACTGAATAATAATAATAATAATAATAACAATGATAAAATAATAATAATAATGAAGATGATGATGATGGCGAATTCAAATTTTGACACAATTCCAGGGTAAGGGTAACTCGAATACATCAATCCCAGTGCAGAAGTGGTATTTATTTCATCGACCCCTAAAAGGATGAAAGGCAATCCAATGTGAGGGGAAGGTGAACTCAGAAGATAAAGACGAATGAAACGTCTCTAAGCCTTTAGCTTGGTGACCTAACGATTCTACCTGATCGCTACCTAAATAATAATGATGATGATGATGATGATGATGATGATGATGATGACGACGACGACGACGACGACGACGACGACGACGACGACTACGACGACGACGTTGATGATAATAATAATAATCTATAAATAATTTCAGAAATGACGAGCAGGGAAACATTTGAAAATATAATTTCTTATTCATAAGCTGTCAGAGACTAAGGGGGCTAACGAGAATCGGAAACAATGAGACCAACTCAATTGAAAGCGATAAGCTATTTTCTTCTCTCCTATTTCATGACTTTAAACAAAGGACGGAAGATGAAATGCGAACTTAAAGTATAGTGAATGTTAATCACGAAAGAAATACTACACAGGTAATTGAACTGAGTACATATATAAGAATAGAGTTCGCTAACGATATCAAATGATACTTTAGCTGCAGTTAACAATAGCAAGTTATATAATAGCTGACAGGAAATTAATTCTTGAACAATAGAAATAAAACTGAACATCGTAATACAAACACACACGTATATATATATATATATATATATATATATATATATATATATATATATATATATATATATATATATACATATATATATATATCTACAAACACACACATATATGACATATGCATATATATAAATATATATATGGATGTGTATGCATATATATATACAAGAACGTATATACATACGTTATGAATATGTATATATATATATATGAGGTGTGGTATTTCTGATTTGGGCAGAAGATTAGAAATTTTGAAGGAAGAGATTTCGTCGATAATTTCAAACCCCAGTACTTCACTGTACTTTATTCCCTTCTATCGACACCTGAAGGATGAAAAGCAGAAATATCATAAACGAAATTGGAACTCAGATCGTAAACAGCCAGAAGAAATACACCAGGCAATATTTTGAACGCTCTAACTGTACTATCGGCTCCCCTTATACACACATTCACTCATACATATATATATATATATATATATATATATATGCATACACGCACACACATATATGTGTGTGTGCGTTGCATATTTACACATATATATGTACATACAGATTCATATATATGTGCATGTATACGCGAATAATATATGCATGCATGTATATCTACCCCTGTCTCCCTCCATATATATATATATATATATATATATAAATTATTTAAAATTATAATACAGGGTATCAAGAGATACCACCACGCTGAAAAAATAGCAGTCAAATCCTGACTCCAAAACCACAATAGTCAGGATTTGACTGCTATTTTTTCAGTGTGGTGGTATCTCTTGATACCCTGTATTATAATTTTAAATAATTATTACCTTTGATGGTTTTTATTCCCATGCTGACCACTTGATAAGATCAATATTTTAAATACCGATCTTATCGTTATTTATATATATATATATATATATATATATATATATATATATATATATATATATATATATATATATATATATATACATATACCATATACTGACATACACACATACTCACACACACGCATATAATGTATATATGAGACTTCAAGCAAAGATTTCAAAGCGTCTAAATAATGGGTTACTAAAGGATAGTGAAAGATCCTATGTGAAGCAAATTGAGATTGAAAGTGAACTTAAACACTTCCATAAAAAAGAGAGGGCAGGGGAATAATCCAGGGCTTTAAAAATTGTAAAGGCAAACCAGGAAGCCTGGTATAGATTTGCAAAAGAGTATTATTTAGTACGGTATAAAATAGGGCCACTTTTGGAATAAAATGGGTCACGGACTTTAAGTACCTAGACGATAAGTGAAATAGTGAGTGTGCAATACAGGAATGTTTTCAAAACATTGGGACACTTTCAAATAGCTATGCTTGATGGGTCCGTCAGCACCTCAGCCCTACACAAAGATATGGCAATTATTATAACATCGAAATATCAGACATTGATGATATGCGCTTAAACTCAGTCACAGGACCTGATGCATTCCCAGCAATTCTCCTGAAGAAATGGAAAGGGGTTCTGGCAAGGCCATTGCAGATCATGCCTTAGATAAAGGCATAGAATGTCCTATCCACAAAAGAGGTAGCAGAGCGGATGCTAAAAATTATAGGTTAGTTTTACTAAACTCACATGTCCAAAAAGTCATGGAACGCATTCTCAGGAGGAAGCTGATCAGGTTTCTAGAAGACAATGACTTGCTCCCTGGCACAAAACATGGTTTCTGCTTAGGAAGACTAATCTGTACACAGCATCTGCAAGATTATGAATGAGTGTTGAAACAACTAATGACTCGCTCAGAAGTAGATGTGATACATCTTGATTCATGCCATCACTTACACAGGCAGCCGCAGTTACTAGCTATGTCGACGGCATAACTGCAAATTGTAAATAAGCGATTAAAAAGTTGCGCATAAAGTCTCTTATAACTGTTTTCAGAATAGTTGTGCACATGGTGCATATTTAATTGAGCAAAGATTTCCATATATAATCCAACTATGCCTTCTTCAGAGAGGAAGTATTACGTTCCATCTTTCGATGATGGAAATGCTAACTACTAATATCTCCTATCAATGATATTTAAACTTTTGATAATGGAACTAGTAAATATTGATATCCTTTATTAAAGATTTTCGTTAACACTTTCTCTCTGAAAATGGTATAGCTGGTTTTGATATGAAAATCTGTGCTCAAAGAGATAGGCACCATATGTATAGCTATTCTGTAAGCGATTTTATGCGCAACTTTTTGATCCCTTATTTACCCTAACAACTCTACTGTTATGTTTGGATCATAAAACACGTGCTCTAAAGCGATATCACATGTATTGCCTCTTCATTCTTTCTTTCTAATGTATATCTACTTGCTGAGTGATGAACCACTTATTGCCATTCATTGCAAGGCAACTGCAATGTGTTTTGTTAACTTGAAACTCAATTTTTCGATGGTTTCAACATTGTAAGCAGCCGTATGTGGCCCTGCAATGTTGTGCAACAAAAACACTTGTCTCGACAATAGAGCTCGGCGTTTGGTGTAAATTGCTGGTTTCAGTTTGTTGACCAGCATTTCACTGGTGACTGTAGACCCCTTTTCCAGTATAGACCCTTTGCGTCCGAAAAAAAAAACGATTAGTATTAATTTTGTCTGGGTGATTGATTCTTGAATTTCTTTTCCACTGGAGATTCCGGGTATATCCAATCCAGACTCTTCCTTTTAGATTCTGGTTCAAAGTGATGGACCCAGATCTCATCTCTTCTGGCTATTCTCTTCAAAAAAGCTTCGCCTTCCTCCTTTTAGAGATCGAATAAGCGTTGATACATCAGACAGTTGCGTTTTGGACTTCGGAAAGCTTTCTTGGTACGAATCTCGCAGACTTTACGGAAGCGAAGATTGTCGTAGATGATTTCCTATGCAAAACCAATTTGCAGAGAACGAGTCACATCAACAATAGTCACTCGTCTGTTCGCCAGAATCCTCTCTTGAGCCTTTTGAGTATTTACGTCAGTAGCAGAAGTTGATGGCCGTCCTGCTTCCACTTGGTGCTTCATGCATGTCGGTCATTTCTAAACTTCTCGAACCATTCACTGACACATGTGTGCGGTAGAGCGCGACGAATTTCAGCCACTCACACACCTTTACCAATTGGATCGCTGATCTTCTTTTGTGTACACTGCCGGAGGAGCGAACATATTAACTCCGTGACACAAACTAGATAGAACACCGTAATTGGTTACGTTAACCACAAAGGTACCACATTTCAGCACACGAACTCGAGGTTGCACGGTCAGCATAAAGTTTTGGCGAAAGTGCGGACAATTCTTGACTTCCCTTCATATATGTGTGTGTGTGTGTGTGTGTGTACACGCGTATATGTTTTTTATTTGTGTATACCTACAAATGCATATATGTGCATATATATGAACATAGATACAAACCTACGTGCACGAATATGTATATATATATATATGTATATAAGTATTTCTTTCTGTGTGTATGTATGTGTGGGTATGTCTGTGTGTGTGTGTCTGTGTGTATGTGTGTATGTGTGTCATGAAAGCTTTTGCTGCCTATGATATAATATGATATAATCTGCATTTCATATATATTGTAATCAGTTAAATTTTTAAAGTTTTAAAATATTTATCAGCAACTCAAAATCGCAAATACAGGAAACAACACTAGCTAAAAATATGTGTGAAAAAAAAATTCACAATGGAATCAAATTTACTGTATATTAAATATGATAATTTGAATAGACTTATAACTTTTCTTACGTAAATGATACGTAAGTGCATACATATAAATAGATATAAATACATAGATATCGTTATATATGTATGTGAACGAATATATACGCACACATTTTCTTTATCTTTCTGTATCTTTCTTCCAAACACACACACACACACACACATACTCACATACACACCTAAATCTATCGTCTGTTTATCTATCTTTCAATCACTTATATATATATATATATATATATATATATATATATATATATGTATGTATGTATACACACACATTATATCTCTGTGTGTATGTATGTATGTGTATATGCATGTATGTGTGTATGTAGGTATGTGTGTACATATATATGTAGGCATGTATATAAATATAAACACACACACATATATCTATACATACATATATATGTATACATATATACATACATATTATATAAGCGTGTATGTATGCATGTATATGTATCAGTATATATATTACGTTTTCTTTTTCCATTGAAAAGTAATAACACTCAATACATGGTGCAAAATCTATATACATTAAAAATAATGTTTCTCAACTTTTAGCTAGAGCCGTTGTTTGTCTCCCACATGTCTACTCGCCCGGGCGCTCTCTTCCAACGCTACAATCTTCATCAGATCCAACCATGCAAGCGACTCCTTTACTTGTATCTCGACTCAACTTACTTTCAGCTTAGAATGCTCGACTGCAAACCATAATTACAGGAGAGACTCTTTGGCTTCTATATTTAACAACTTTGGGATATCCTTTACAGCAACGTTTTCCACGTATAATTCTATTTCCGCTTTGTGTATAACTCGATCCAATAATTCTCGATCTTCAGCTTAGTCTTTCACAGTCTTTCCGTGAACACTTGCCCCTCCACGGAGCAGACATGATCTTAGGTATTTATCTGTTCAGTATTCCCGAACACAATTACTATCATCTTTTTCTTCAAAACAAATATATACAAACACTACATCTATCAAAGACAACTGAAATCTTGAAACAATTGTTGGCTGCAACGGCAATGCTAAAACATTCATGGTACTCATTCGAAATGACAATCGTGTAGTATATCTCAGTTCATGCATACCAGCCAGTGTATCAATACAAAAATTAGATGGATATTTCCAGATACAAATATGAACTGTAAAAGTAGAAATGTGAGTGACTGTATCAGATTCCCGAATTATGAAGAAATATATATCGGCCAGGCAGGAAACTTATGATCGAAACAAATTCGAGAGAAAAATGTTTGTCAGATACCATTAAGCGATCATTTAAGAACATACGATAAGTAAATGTTTTTAATATTCCCATTTCACAAACTTTACAATTCAGGGTCTTTTGAAGAAGAATAAGAGTGAGGAACCGTATTAAAAAGTTTAAACTTTATCTGAATTGTCAATAATAATAATTAGAACATAAATATTGATTTCAATGTAATTTTGCTCAAAAATATTAGTAATATTGACGGTGTTAACCTGAAATATCTTTCATTGGTAAAATATCTCTGTGCATAAACATGAACATTGTTAACTGTGTTACCACGTTCATGAAACAATTAATTCGGGTCTGTCATTACAGTTGTCAAATATGAAACAGAATATGTTCTTTGGTAATACTGTGGCTATATAAACATTTACCTGAAGATTGTTAATAACAGCAGATGTATGGCACTGCTTATATGTTAAATCAATGCACGTTTTACTTTGTTGCTTCAATAAAACACGAAAGGTATTGTAATATCATAATATGTAATTGAGTTCAAATTCTACCGAGGCGAACTCTGTCTTTCATCAGTTCGGGCTTGATAAGATAAAGTAACATTTGAGCATTGGGGTCAATATAAACGACTTATACATTTCTGAAAAAATTTCTGGTCCTGTACCAAAACTTGAAACTGATATTGTAGTATGTAATATTGAAAAATTGTAAAAAGCCCAAAATAAATGTGAAAACCAGAATAAATTGGAATTTGCTTGACGAAAACATTCATATGAAGATGTGTGTAGCGTGTGTGTATATACATATATATATATATATATATATATATATATATATATATATATATATATACACAAACACATATGTGTATGTATATTTATATGTGTGTATGCATACATATAATGTTCACACACATATACATATATACATATGCATGTATATATATATATATATATATATATATATATATATATATATATATATATATATATATATACATATATATACATATATATGCATATACATATGTCTATACACACACGCACATATTTTAGCATATGCATGTGCGTGTGCTTGTGTGCTTTCTGAGTAGCTGGAATTGTAACATCTAAAACATTAAGCAATCAGCAATTTAATTTAAAGTCTGGCAAAATTGAACATCCTTTAAAAAATACATTTTCAAAATTTCTAAATGTATATTTTAAAAACCGAACCAAATGGAACTACATATTTTATATCAGAAATATGTCATCATCATAGTTATCAACAGAATGATCTTTATCGTTTGTCGTCGTCATAATCATCACTATCAGGAGCAGAAGCACATTCCACATCTTCGTCATTACCACTGCTAATATTTCCGCCACCACCACCACCATCATCGTCGTCATCATCATCATTACCATCATCATCATCATTACCATCATCATCATCATCATCATCATCATCATCATCATCATCATCATCATCATCATCATCATCGCCGTGAACATTATCATTACATTATCATCACCATCATCACCAAGAATATCATCTTGATCGTCGTCGTCCTCTTCCCCCATCATCATCATCATCCACATTTTCATAATGATCATTTTCTCGTCATTATCAGAATCTTTATCGTCATTATCATAACCCCTCTTTGCATGTTCATCAGCATCAGCATCATCATCATCATCATCATCATCCTTATAGTCTTCGTCGGCAACCTCATGCCAATCATCCACTCTACATCAATAGCAAAAGTGTGTAATGTTTGCATTTAGATACGATACCTCCTTAAAGATGTCGGTAACTGACGCCGTCACATCACACATATTAGTAGAAATATTTAATGGTGTAAATCCAAATTTCTTTGCACTCAATAAGTAGGTGAAACTTATTCTAAATTTAATAATTTCGCCATAAATCTGAGATAAAACCTCTTATAAATTTAATGACCCAGAAGAAATGATAACAGAAGAAATAATATTTAAATTCGCCATCAGTAACTGTTACATGAAATCAGGCATAGCTTTTGATAATCTGCCATATCTGATAAATGAAAGCAATGCATGAATATTACATATTAAATATAATAGATATGTTGCATTAGATATTGATTGGGAGAAGATTGTGTAACGTCCCTGATTAACAGCCGTTAATTAGATCATTGCCATCATGTTGGTGTTTGCGTATAGTCATTTCATAAATGAATGAACGCTGGGGTTTGAAATATAACTCGGAGATTATCATGTCAGGCGGTTAGTCAAAATAGGTTGTCGTCGTCTTAGTACTTGTTTGTTCTTAGGTCAGATCTGAACAAAAAAACTCTTATAATCATAATAATAGGAAAGACTACCGACACCAGGAAAGACTGGCGGAGGCTGCGGACTTACAATTCTTGCCTTTGTAACATGTTGTAACAGATACCAATGAGAATGACAGAGGTTGGGGGGGGGGGTCGAGAATCGATCAAATCCAGTTAGCTTGGAAATGACCTTGGACGCAAATGCGGCTATTCATTCGAGCAGCGAACGAAGTGCAGACAACTTTGGATGCAAACTGTGCTATAGGACTTTTGCAATCGAGAGAGGCTTGAAGATGCATCAGGGAAAGACTTGTAAGACGAAGACTGAGCAGTGTGGATCATCTGATCGTAAAACACGTGGCAAATCATCCCCGGACTCAAAACCACAGCGGGTCGATATATGCGACAGCAAAGACATCTTCCCGGACAGGAAACTGCAGGTTATGAAATTGGCGCATTAGATAGTAGTCGGAGGAAACCGAGGGTTCTGTGGCTTTCTGCTAATGAGAAAGGAAAATATAAAGAGTTTGAAGCAAGGTACTGTCCTAGACAGTATCCATCTTTGAAAGACACTTCCCCACTCACCATAACTATGCGGCATAAAGCCGACCAACATGAGTTGTCAGCCAAGCCAGATTTTCAGAGAAAAGAACATGATACGCAGGAGCAAATTCGCAAAATCAAGTAACATGACCAAATAGTCTGAGCTGGTGCTCCTGAATCGTAAAAGTAACAGGACATATCTCAGTTTCTGATTAAAGTTGTTTGGTTGGATGCAAAATCCAGCCTATGGTAACTCATAATACTGTGAATCTTCCAGGTAACAAAGGAGTTCATACGGCTGGTAAGGGCCCTGAATATTGTCCAAGTCTCGTTGTGGCTGTGACCGTTACCTTTCCAGAAATGGATAATTATGCCCGTTTTCTCGTTAGGAAGAGGGGCATCAGCCTTTAGAGTAATGCTAAAAGAGCCAGAATGAGTTATTTTAGGCAATTGCTTGACCTACAAAATATATCAAAGAAAATTCCTCAAATCACACCATAGTATCTCTAAGAAATAGACGAGGCATTGAATAGTGTAGTTTTAGATACATAAAGAATCGAGATGGTCACCATCAGAATGGCTTTGTTCATACATGTTCGAACAGGACCGACTTAGAGATAGACAAAATCTGCCAGCATTATTGGAAGAATTCAGATGAACACAATCATAATTTTACAAATAATATTCTATCTTTTACTTGTTTTGGACACTAGACAGCGACCATGCTGGGGCCACCGCCTTGAATTTTAGTTGAATGAATCGAATCCTTGATGCATGTTCTTTTAAAGTCAAGTACTTTTACTATCGCTCTTTTTGTCAAACCGCTAATTTACAGAGACGTAAACACACCAACCCTGGCTGTCAGGCAGTGCTGGGGAAAAACATAGACACACACGCATATATATATATATATATATATATATATATATATATATATATATATATATATATATATATATATATATATATATATATATATATATATATATATATATATATATATGTACATACACACACACACACACACATATATATATATTTTCAGGATTATATAAAAAGACAACAAACCGAAAATGTGACATACCTATACATACATACAATCAAAAACATGTGCAGTAAATAAACAAACAAGCATTTACTAAATACACAGGTGAACAGAAAACACAGAAGGTCACCAACTACGCATCAGTTATCAGACTAACGGGCTTGAGACGAGTTCGTTAGTGGACGGACAAGAGACAAAACAATAACCTGAATAAAGGCATAGGGCCAGACGAAGACAACAATTTATGATTAAAGAATAATAATACATATACAACAAAAAAAGCCTTGGGGCTGCAACTCATTCAGAAGTGAGTAACGTGAAGGAGAATTGGAAACTGTCCTAAAGGACTATAGACACAGGATGGGGTACAGCGAGGAGCAGAGAGAATTGTGATACCGCCTTAGGTCGTCAAGGGTCACGTGATAGTGGGAGGAGGTAACAAGTAGAGAAAGGGAGGAAGAGAGAGAGAGAGTATGTGAGATAGAGAGAGAGTATGTGAGATAGAGAGAGAGAGTATGTGAGAGAGAGAGAGTATGTGGGAGAGAGAGAGTATGTGAGAGAGAGAGAGACAGAGAGAGAGAGAGAGAGAGAGAGAGAGAGAGAGAGAGAGAAAGGAAATTAAAAGAAAAGCAAAGTAAAGAGACAGTGGTGACGAGCTTCTTTTACTTTCTATCTATCAAATCCACAGACTATAGTTAATGATCTTTGCTCGTGGTACCAAGCTGTGAGATTGAATCCCAAATTATGTGGTTGGAAGGCAAAATTCTTACCACACGTCCACACTATTTTTCTTTATCAAATCCGCAGTAAAAGCTGGTTTTTATTCGAAACATTTTTGGTAAAATATAAATAGGAGACAGAATCTACAATAATACACATGAGAGAGACAAATACATTTTCTCTACTTTTACGGATAAAAAAGCCAAATCTTGAAATAGGAAACGCATGGAAAAAAAAGTTGAAATAAAGAATATAAAACTGAATTTGTAATATTTATATTAGAATTTCTTCGTAGAGTTCTACTTTTGTGATTAGATTGTATTGAATCCTAAAAAAAAAAAATTGAAAAAAAGATTATATATTTTTTCATCGCTATTTTTGTAACTATTATCATACTTTTTATTTTTATATTAAACACCAAAAACTGAGGATTGGTAGACATTTTGCGTGACGTGCAAATGGCACCTATAGAGACGATAAAGTTGTACGATAGAAAAGTTAAGTGGAAGGCTAAAATCAGAGAGGAAGGAGATTATAATAGCAATATGGCATTAACGTAAAGCGAACTGACAGCGATAACCTAAAACCATTTACTGTCATTTTTTCTTCTGTTCTACAATGTATGAAGTATAGTAATAAATAGATAATATGCATTATTTTGATATTTTAAACCTACGATCGATATTTTCAACATAAGTTATCAGATGACATCAGTACTTACTATAAAATACAGTCGGCACCAAATATTATCAACAGGGTTTCAATAATAATTGTAAACATTGATATTGTCAATGCAAAAAATGCTCAAACTGAAAACAAAATAGTGATGATATACATACAGTGATACTGAAGAAAAAAATTACCCTGAATTATTTACATTTTCCTCATCGGTCTTCTGCTGTGATACAAGATCCTCTTCCTGTTTTTCAAATTAAATTATATAATCGTTTTCCTACTGAATGGGAAGACAAGAATATGAAATCGTAAATTCTCTGACGGAAAAGTATTGTGTGTGTTTATATATATATATATATATATATATATATATATATATATATATATATATATATATATATATATATATATATATATATATATATATATATATATAGATAGATAGATAGATAGATATAGATATAGATAGATAGATAGATAGATAGATAGATAGATAGATAGATAGATAGATAGATAGATAGATAGATAGATAGATACATACATACATACATACATACATACATACATATATATATATATATATATATATATATATATATATATATATATATATATATATATATATATATATATACATATATATATAGATGTATATATGTATGTAGGGCTATATATACTTATGTATATATATATATATATATATATATATATATATATATATATATATATATATATATATACACACACATATGGATGTGTGGATGTATATATATATTCGTATGTATGCATGTAAGCGTTAATGTGGGTATGTATGTAGTTGTTTATATGTATATATATATATATATATATGTATATATATATATATATATGTATATATATATATATATATGTATATATATATAGATATATGTTTATATACGTATGCATGCGTATGTATATCTATGCACACGCACACACACACACACACACATATAATGGTACAAGACGGGAACAACAAAGTGCCAAACAATAACAACAATATAAACAAAGTATTCTGGTGCGTGAAACTACAAAACTTTATTGTATTTCCTAGTATACGCTGCAAAATATGTTGTGCTTTGAATAATTCGTTAAAGAGACTGAGTTCCTCCGGATGCTTTTAGAGTTGAATAGTGTCTGTCTGGATGAGTTTCCGCAAAAGCGTATCAGAGACACTTTAACAATGTATGCAAATATTGAAGTAATATTCTCTGAGACAAACATACTATTTTGCAGGTCATTTGAAATTTTAGTGCAACCAAACATTGGATATTAGGTCATGTGTCGCATTTTAAAATTTAGTTCCGATTACAGTTACGCAAAGCGTTGAAGCATTAGGGCTGCTTACTAACATCGACAGCAGTCCTTCACTGGTATTTTAAATTACCTACCCACGAAGTTATGAAAGACGAAGTAGACTTCGGTCGGATTGCAACTCAGAATGTAATTATAGTTTCAAATTTTGGCTCGTGGCCAGCTATTTTGTGGAAGTGTTGAAGTTGTCTCCATCGACACCAAAACTCTGATACTTATTTTATCGAGCCTGAAATACACAGACACAAAGGCAAATTCGATCTCGGCGGAATTTGAACTCACGAAGACCAATGAAATGTCACTAAGCAACGGTTCTGCAAGCTCACTGCCTTAAACTTAGAATGTAATAATGCGAGAAGAAATGTAGTAAGATATTTTCTGACACTTTAATGATCCAGCCATTACGCCACATAGTAGATCTTCCAGTTGTATTTCTTTTATTCTTTTATTTGTTTCAGTGATTAGATCGCGGCAAAGCTGCGGCACCGTCATGGAGAATTTTTAATCCCTTGAATCGACCCCAGTACTTATTTTTGAAGACTGGTACTTATTCTATCGGTTTCTTTTGCCGAACTGCTAAGTTACGGAGATGTAAACACACCACCACCGTTTGTCAAGCGGTGGTGGAGTACAAACACAGTCACAAGGATACACGCACACGCACACACACATACACCCACTAACAAAGACCTACACACACACAAACACACACATATATGTATATACAGCGGGCTTCTTTCAGTTTCCATCTTCTAAATCTATTCCCAGGATTTTGGTCGGACCGAGGTTATAGTAGAAGATACTTGTCCCAGATGCCCTACAGTAGGTCCTATGTGGCTGAGAAGCAAGCCTCTTGTCATGCAGTCACGCCAGCGACCCTGTATGTTAGATTTGATAAAATCAGGAAGATACTAATTGTTGAGCCACGATCTTTTTGAGTGTGTGTGTGAAGATTGGAGTGAACGCTTTACCACTTATAAAGACTGCTACCCAGTTTCAATGCCCTTTAAATGATCGAGACTACAGCATTATTCTTGAACCGGACTTTGGTTCATTGCAGGGTTCCAACCAGCAAATTTACAGGGAGTAATTTCAATTAGCTATACCTCTTGAAACTCAAAGACAAGCATACACATGGTTTGTGCTTACAGCTCGCTAATTAGCAGAAACATTATTTTCCCCCATACACACAAACCCTTGTAGCCACTCAATTTTTTTATTTTCCAGGAATTGTTGTTAAACGAAATCGCATTCGCTATACGTACTTGTAGTTTCTAAGGGATAAGATATATTTTTACCAAACTTCACTTAATTTCACCGATATATTAAATGAAAACCTACATGTCCAAGACGGAGCGAATGTTTTTGCCGTTAATAACTATAATTCTGGATGAGAGAGAGAGAGAGAGAGAGCTACAATGCTATACGATACACATCATAAATGGACATATATTATTTATGAAAATAGAGCATTATAAGAAATGCTTAAGAACTGGTTTTTGCAAATGTTTAGTATAAATGATCACGAATCTGAGTGAGTAAGTGATAAGCAAAGAAAAGTAATTTCAAAATAATTTAACAAGCATTTCGTGTAATAAATGTTTAGCAAACTACATTCTTTCTGATAACAATAATTTTACATTCAATATATCTCACGGGCTTACAATTCTTCCAATATCCAATTTGGACCAATAAGACGATTTCTAGTGTAAAATTTCAGAAAATACATCATTAATAATTTTGTTTTGTCTGGTGCTATTCGAAATATATATATATCAGATTTCTGTATACCAATAACTGCATAGAATTTTGACAAGCAATGTATATTTAATGCTTACTGCTGTAACATCTACGATAAAGTTATTGATACAGATCTGAAATACTTTACATCTTGCCACACATTTATATTACCGTTAATAATAGTGTTACAAAGCAGAATAGCTAAAGACTTAGAGCTTTATAGAATTATCATTTAGTCTATTATATTACAATCTGTACAATACAAATATGCATATTACACTTCATATTTTTAGTTTGGTAACTTCGGATATAGTCTTCAGGTACGCTACATACATACACACACGAAGAGCACACGTAGAAACACATATATACACTCATATACTCACACACAAATCTATATGTATGTATTATGTATCTATATAAATATATTTACATGTATAAAAGTATGCGTCATTACATGTAAACATATATCTAGCCACCTCTCTATCTATCTATTTATTCACCTACCTATTTATCTCTCTCTATATATATATATTTACACACACACACACACACACACACACACACACACACACACACACACACACAAACATACATACATACATACACACACACACACATATATATATATATATATATATATATATATATATATATATGTGTGTGTGTGTGTGTGTAAATACATATGCAAATATTGATACGCATACATGTGTGATTGTATATATATATTTATATATAAATATATGTATATGTGCGTGTGTTTATATATATATATATATATGTGTGTGTGTGTATGTATGTGTATATATACGTATATATGTTAGTATATATGTATGTATATGCATATAAACAACTATGCGTACATATACACATACAAACCTACACTCATAAAGATTATTGGAAACTGAATGCTTTCGTAACTCAGCTGCAGAAACCACTATGTATAAGACACTAAACTTATTCTTACATCTCAACCTATTGTAGCCTATCACCGAACAAAATTAAAACATTGTATTGAATACCCGATAAAGCTGGCTTAGGGAGCCAAAAATTTGCATACAGAAAGAAATACAATGAAGCCCTTCACATCAGCTTGGATGCATTTGAGTAATATGAGTTAAGTTATCTGTCAAGAGCGGCGAGCTGAGAGAATCGTTAGCACGCCGGACGAAATGCTTAGCGGTATTTCGTCTGCCGTTACGTTCTGAGTTCAAATTCCACCGATGTCGAATTTGTCTTTAATCCTTTGGGGTCACGGATTGGGGTCGATGTAATCGACTTAATTCCTTTGCCTGTCCTTATTTGTCCCCTCTGTGTTAAGCCCACTGTGGGCAATAAAGAAATAAATATAGAAATAAATATAGAATGGTTTGTTCAAATATCCGGTTAAATGTCTATGCTTGAAATTATTCGTGTTCATCTCAACATTCAACTACTAGGAAATTACTTTTGAACATTTTTATGGCCATTTCGATATCTGTACTTTCACATACCGCTACACCAATGTTTCAAACACACACACATACAGACACATACGCACCCACACACATACACATACACACACACACACGTATACATACATGCAAATATTCATATATACATGTTCGTATAACTGTATGTGCATGTGTGTTGGAGTGTATCTATGTATATATATGTCTATACATTTTGCCAAAATGGAAGCAGAACGGCATGAATATCTATTAGAGTAAAAGTACAATTAAGCAAGTTCAGGGGACGAGAAAGTCAATTACGTGCACCCTAGACCTCGGAGGAATTTGAAATGAGAACGTAAGAATGAACGAAATTTTGTGCTAAGGCGGCGTACTAACCATTCTGCCAGCTCGCCGCCTTAGCACATCTTTTAATATTATTAGTTAGTAGCTGACCACATGCCGTCAATAATAACGGCTAATTGTAGTATTTTATATATAAGGGTCGACGTAATCGACTTTCTCCTCCCCTGAACTTGCTGGGCAAGTGCCAAAATTTTATTTTCAAAATGTATATAAGAGAATATTGAGTTAACTGTCCTATTTATTTTCTTCTTGAATATTAAACACCCCTAGACAGTATTTTTTGACTAGTAATTGGGAAAAAAAAGAGAAGAAATTAATTTAAGTTGTTCAATTCACTATAAGGCATATGTGAGACTCCATCGTTGTGAATGTATCTATGTATGCATGTACGTATTATCTCTATATAAGTCTGTGTATGTGTATATATATATATATAAATATATATATCCGTATGCAATACATAAGTATATTTACGAATATATTTTTATATACATAAACATATACACACATATATGCGTGTATATTGGTGCGTGAGCGAGCGTGTGTGTGTGAATGTGTGCGCATGAACGCATGTGTGTGAAAAAGTTTATATCTACAGATATATACATTCACATACATGTGTACAAATATATATATATATATATATATATATATATATATATATATGCATGTATACATATATATATGCGTATATATACATACAAATATATATATATATATATATATTATATATATATATATATATATATATATATATATATATATATATATACATATATATATATATATATATATATATATATATATATATATATATATATATATATATATATATATATATATATATATATATACATGTCTATAGTTGTGGCTGTGCTTGTGCGTGCGTCTTGTCATTTACGTGCGATTGTACACTTAAATATAAGTATAGGTTAGAGAAAATATACACAATTAAAGGATATCATCTTCTCATTTTCCTAATACTGTATGAAAATAAATAGCTGTTCCTGTCATTTTCATATTGAAAACTAGAATCCAAACAGAGAATATTCATTTGGCTATATCAGTACACTATTTTGCATGTTCAGATATGATTATCTTAAGCTATAATGATTCTATTGAATGTTAGAGGTCATGTGTAATAAAAGTTGTAGTTATAAATCTTAAAATATACAGCTTCCATTAGCTTTCAATGACGACTACAGTTATAGAACCGGATATAAGACGGGTATGAAACTAGCCGAACGTTCTGATTATATGTAACTACAAAAGTAATGCAATACATACGTATAATTTAAAAATCAACCATCGATATGGTTGCAGAAAGTGCGTGGTGAACATTTAGTCGACACATACGTACACACGCACACACACGCACAAACACACATATTTGTATACGTAAAACAAGCGGCAAAATAGCAATTACCATATTTTACAGGTTTACAAACGTTTCAACTGCAAGCGAACGATGTGCACAGGTTCAAACCATGGTGGAAATAGATAAAAGACTTATTGATGTCTTTAGTAACATGAAGAGGAAATTTTCATCAATCAAATTTACTAGCGCTCCGCCAATGGCTGTGTGTTTGTTTTTTTTTTTGTTTTTCTTTCTCTTATGTCGAACTCAACACTTTTTTTTATAGGAATAACATTTCCGAGGCATTTTTGCTTCAATGCATTGCGTTATCTGTTGAGTGATATCGCTAAACTGTCATGTCACGGAACGTTTTCGAATCACACGCCTGGCCCATCAATGGTGTCCTCGAATTTGTATCTATTGATTCATGGACAATTGCAAAATACGTATTGAAAAACATCCTGCTGTAGCTGGGACTCTGGAAATTTGTGTCGACATACATGAACGAGGTTGTTGTAATAATTATTGTCTACCATAGGAGTCGAAACGTTTTGTACAATTTAAAAAGAATAAGAGGCGGTAACAGAAACAAATAGTAATTAATTATCTTAACTTGCTTGGGTTCCAATTCTTGTAGTAATGACTGGAATGATATTAGAAGTCAGGACATGGTCTTACTCTGAAATGGGTTACAATCAAACTTTCTCTCGAAGATTAGAGAGAAGCGGCAAATGCATACAACACTTTCCTTCTACGTTACAATTTGACATCATATCTGATATATTTGGCTAGAATAAATCATCTACTCTTTCATTTGTTTTAGAATCAATACGTACCACTCGCTAGTTGGTCAATCTCCCGACAAAAATATTTCTATGGATCGGTCGGTAAAATGTGGCTCTTGACATGCAGACATGCACCACCGAGAAACTACGGTAGCTATAAACACGCCTGGAAAGTAAGCATGTATAATTGCTGTTTGAACGTAGACACAGCCTGGCCACGTAGCATTTTAATTTATTGTCCGACTTTACACAGTCGTCTAACAGTCGGTCGAACCTCCCCGTTGGAATACTGTAGCTGCTATATACTTGAATATACATATATGCACACACACACACACACACGCACACACACACACACAAACGCACACACAGATATATATATATATATATACGCATACCTATATACATATATGTGTGTGTATATATGTGTTTATGTGTGTACGCTTATGTTTGTATATGCGTATATGAGAGATAGAGAGACAAACATACATAGGGACAGATAGAAAGATTTGATTAAAGTGGATCCATTAAGGATCTAGTCATATTAAAATGCAGCGCACCACAATTAATGGCTAGGCATAATGACCCAAATCAGACAGTTAAGTATGTAATCCAATATAATAGCGCGTAATGCATCGATGAATTTAAGTTCGATATTGTTTGGTAATCTGCAACTCCATTAGTATCCAAAGAAGAATGGAACATTAAGTGCGGTGTAAAAAATATAACAAAAACAGACGAATGGGTTATCTGGTACTGCGACAGTTATTTCAGTAAAAGTGTCCATTGAGACGTAAATATGGTACAGTCATCTATGTACATGAGATTATGAAATACTGTTTGTAGTCCTCAGCTCACCGGCCACCAGATATACAAGCGACCTATAACATGCTGATAATCAACTGTATATATATATATACATATATACACACACACACACACACACACACACACACACACACACACACACACACACACACACAGACATATATATGTACATACATACATGCATACATACATAAATACATATATATATAGATTCAGATGAATATACTACTTAAGTTGAGGCACCAGAATTTAGTACGGTGTTATCCATACAATTTCAAGATAAGGAGATTAAAATCAAAATAAACAACAAGGATATCCAGAAGTAATGCAGTACGATCCTTTGAAGCAACTCCATTTAATTGAGCAATGCAATCATTACGTCAATTTAAATGCAGAGCAATCCTCATCTACACAAAGACAGAATTTAATTATGAGTACATATATGGATATGCGTGTATCTCTGTATATATATATATATATATATATATATATATATATCTATATATATCAGCGTACGGATATGTAAATATATGTGTATGTATACATATATATATATATGTGTGTGTGTATATATATATATATATATATATATATATATATATATATATATATATATATATATATATATGTGTGTGTGTGTGTGTGTGTGTGTGTGTGTGTGTGTGTGTGTGTGTGTGTGTGTGTGTGTGTAAATATAAATTACAAATGGGAACCAAAACAATAAATTGAACAATTCAATATATATATATATATAAATGATAGGATTGCTTCAATTTTTCAGGGGTAGTCTGAAGTATCCAAGCAACCAGGGGATGTTTAAATCCGGAGGCACCCCTGGGAATTACTTGTGTGACATACATACATATAGATAAGTACACACATACTTGTATATACATGTATATATATATATATTTATATATATATATATATATATACACACATACATACATACACACATACATACACACACACACACATACACATACACACATACACACACACACATATTACTCGATGGTAGCCTGTAACAAAAGAAATGCTATGGCGAATGCAAATGATGTGACTGAGGCACAAACTTTCCTCATCCGCAGACCTCATCAACATTTTATTAGGTCGCACTCGAAAATAGGCACAAGAGTGGAGAAGAGACAGTACAACACAACATTCTTTTGCTTTGTTTTTTTGTTTTTTTGCTAATAGGGGTCAGTATGTTTCAAGTGAATGCCCCTACAGACACCAAGAAAACTCGAGAATGATGAGCTGGAAGAGCTAAAGTGTCCTTGGTAGTCAAGACAAAATTATAATTAAGAACATGAAATGGTAAACACACACAAGTAAAAAGTACACCACATAACCAATTTCTTTAAATTGCACGCAGACATCTGAATACGAAATTATATTAAACAAAAATCTACTAAGGTATTAAAAAACGTCATTTCCAGGGTTTCAGATTCCTTACAAGATTCAAAGAAAGAAGTTCCTCCAACATGAAAGAGAATAAGGAAATTCTGAAATACTGAATTGGTTGAAAAATTTCTTTTGAAAAAGATGTACTTTAATGTTTAGTTTAATACAAATCATAGAATTTTCTAAAGTGAAAAGGAATGAAAAAATGATGAAAGCAAAGCGTACGTGTTCATTTTCTTATGTATACGCGTGTGAATGTAAGTGTTTGTATGTGTGTATATATGTATGTATGTTTGTATGTATGTATGTATGTATGTATGTATGCATGCATGTATGTATGTATGTATGTATGCATATATATATATATATATAGATAGATAGATAGTTTCACGCGCATACATACATCTACCTATGTATTCATTTATCTATTTATCTATCAATCTACGAGGGTCGGCTAAAACGTTCATCGGCTGAGCAGGCTGACGAGAGCCCTGGCCATCTTGATAACCTTTTGTAACTGCCTCAGCTAGCTGGAAGCGTGCGCTTCATTTATAGTGTGGCCATTGTGAAGATGAACACAATGAACACAATGCCTTTTGTGTTCGTAAAAAGTGTCGCCATCAGCTTCACTGTGGATGAAACGACGTTGGTCTTCTTTGGAGTATTTCCACCACATGGATTATGTCGTTATCTCTGGTTCAAAATGATGAAGCATACACTTATCCTTGGTTAGGAGGCGTTCAAAGAAACCGGCAGGATCTGCCTCAAAGAGTATCAGATGTTCCCGTGATTTGATCAGCCTGGTGTAATTTTCGTCAGGTGTCAGAAGACGTGGTAGCCACCAAGCAGAAATCAAGTCCATAGTGCAGAATATTCTCAAAACGCTCACGAGAAATGGTAATAGCATTGACTATTTGATTTATAGTTAATCGCCACTAATACATCCCACTGTGAAAATACGATCAATGTTTTCATCGGTGGTGGCAGTGGCAGGACGTCCAGAACTTTGGTCGTGTTCAAGACTCTCTTGTCTCTCCTGACTTCTGCTGCCTACTTTTGCATTATTGATAAATCTGGAATGTCATCCCTTAATGTAGCAACCATGTCAGCATGAATATCCTTGATGGGTTAAGCTCTCATTCTCCAGTTACTTGGTAATACCACGATGCCAAGGTTTGTCTATTTTCGAGAGAAAATGCTACTAATTTCTTTTGAAATCTTCTTTGAACAGTCAGCTATCAGTTTGACTGCAAAGAAAGGGAGCAGTTATTAATAAATATATGTGTGTGTGTGTCTGTGTGTATGAATATATAAAAACTTTCTTTAGATTTATCCTTGTATGTAGGTAAGTATATATACATACATATGTATATAAACATATATATACGTATATACATATACATACATATATACATATACATCTATATCAATATATATATGTATGTATGTATGCCTATATATATATATATATGTGTTTATGTGTGTGTGTGTGCATAAAATCATTTGTTTTTAATGTTTGACTCGAAGTAGCTAAAGCCATAAATATTGGCGTGTAAATACTTGGTTTAAGAATCCTTGGGATAGAAAAAGTCTCATGGCGTAAACTATAGATGCGTAGATAGATAAATCGATCGATCGATCGCTAGATAGATAGATAGATAGATAGATAGATAGATAGATAGATAGATAGATAGATAGATAGATAGATAGATAGATAGATAGATAGATAGATAGATAGATGTACGATGCTATACTTTCATATGTCTGTACATCTGTATGCCTTTCCGCCTGCCTATCTATTTACCTATCTCTATATATAAATATATCACTTCAAGTTACATTTAGATCTATCGATGATGTATCATGACTATTAATACTGCAGCATTTAAGTTCTTCATAAGTGCTTGTTTGCCCTTTGTCAATTGAGAACCGGTATGATTAGTTGTGATGTGAAAATAATATGTTCCAAAGCCATACAGTGCTGTGTCACGTAGAAAGTTGCTACAGAATATTATGTCGTATGAACAGAGTTATTCGTACTAGACAACGTACATTAATAAACTCAGACATTTATCATAACGTATTTTAGTAAGCTTGATTGATAAGTATTGTGCCTGTATCCAGTTTATATGACTATGAATGAGTACAAATATCGTCGGCTTTGCAATTTTTATATGTGAACGTTACAACGATTCAGGACAAACAATACAGGACATGTCGCGAGCTAATAAGTGATGCACTTACGTGCCAATTAATGAACTTGTACGGGTTTACCTACTCTTCTGGAAATAAGGCTAAACCTGCCTTGCATCCCACAATGCCATTTCACATAGGGAAAGTATATTTTTGATAATATACTCTCATGTGTTCACAAAAGATACGATAGCCAGCGCTACAAAGCCTATGCTCATAGACCTGCTCGACCAGTACATGAATTAGCACCAGCTAATGACTTGTCAATAAGCAAAACTGTACATGGTTACCCTCCCTTCTAGATATAACAGAGAAATTTGACTCATATACCACACTACGATTTTAAATAACGAACGAACACAGCTGTTAATATATTCCTACCTCCTCTCACAAGACAGGATGGTCATTGCTGTTAAGCATCTGATCGTAGATCAGCTTCATCAAAGGCATTTACAGTGAACCATCAACATCATGTTCCTTCTTTAAAATAATGGAACGCTTGGTGGAGTTTCTTCAATGATTCCTCTTTGCCAAGAAGGGAACCTCTTCGTAATCATTGGTTTGTAAGAAATAGAATCTAAATTTCTTTCAATCACACAGCATTTTTTTAAAACAAACAGCGATACATTGCATAAGATGCCCTTAACACGTGAGGTGGTTATGGGGGAAACTTTTTCCTATAGATTTGTTCAATATAAAATTGACACATGGCTATACAACAGTAACCTCACATATTTTTTTTCTCTCTAGCGTTCTTGATGTTCCATTGGATAAAAGGTGGGAGGCTTTTGGGTGTCTATGGCAGCTCGCGACTACATAGACACTTGAAACCATTAAACTACATAGGCACTAAAAATGGTACTTGCTGCCAGGTCATATACGCCTGGAAGTAACGGCTACCGATTCATGAGGACAAGCTTTGTTTGTTTAAGAATGTAACTGAAATTATAAGGGTAGGTTACAGATTCTTTTTCTCATAATAATGCTTGCATATATACACGTCTTTGAAGAACATTGCTTCCTCATTAAAATAAATAAGTCGTTTGCACAATATGAAATGTTCGTGTTTTGTTACGCCTCAAATTTAAACTATTGAATACGTTTAAAACGGTGAATTGGCAGTATTTTGACTTGAATGCTATGCAGTATTTGTTCTGGATTTCTGTGTTCTGATTTTAAATATCAGTGTGGTGTACTCTTATTATTCTAAGATCGATACATAAAGTAACATTCAAGTACAATGGTCACTTCTTTTCTCACTCAGAAGTCGCTATTTTGTGCCGTGAGAAGGGACCGAGGATGATCACTCATAGTCTTCTCGAGAAGGGTTCCAAGCAGGGGTTACTTACTTTGGGGTTTAGAAGAATTAGTGCCATAAAAAAGCTGCCAATGGCCGTCAGCCTGCATCGTAACACGGAGCCGAAGTAGGAAAATATATGTGTACTTCATTGTACGACGACTGAAACATCCCTGTGTTTTTAGAGGTGTCTCTTTCGTAGTTAAAGTATTAGAAAGTGTAGGAGAAGGAAGGAGATAATGAAAATCTCTGGGTAAGAGATGGAGTAGACGTAGTAGTGCTAGTGTTTATAGATGTTGACTGCGATAATATTCTGTGCTCGCAATTTGTAACCAATATAACCCCCTGCCCCTTCATTATTAAAGATATTGTTTTCGTTATCAAGATCAACTAAAGTATTTGAAATTAAACATCAGCTACATTGACACTGCTAGGTTCAGAAAACTGTTCTTATTTGAACAAACTAATAAACAAATTCGTTATATGACTATTGCTGACAAGATGAATCAGTTATCAATATTGCAAACATTTGTTCGAGAGGCGCTATATGAACTTTTCAATTTTCGCTGATCGTGCTTTTAAACAGAGGTCTTTCATTTCTCACCGTCGTTTCAAAAAACTGTGAACTGTAAATTGTTAAGAAAGAAGGAATGAAAAGTTGTGACAATCATGTTGTTTTCCTAAAATAAATTAAGCTGAGAAAACAAATGGGTTTTCTTAGGCAGGCGAAAATGTTTATTCCAATTTTCAATAGAAATTACAATAAAAATATCAAATTGGTAAAAATATACTATCAGTATTACTACTACTATTACTACTACTACTACTACTACTACTACTACTACTACTACTACTACTACTACTACTACTACTATTATTATTATTATTATTATTATTATTATTATTATTATTATTATTATTATTATTATTATTATATTTATTATTTTGCAATATTATTATTATATTTATTATTTTGCAATATTATATATTATAATTCATATATTTATTTACGAATCTATTTATTTAGTTATTTATTTATTTTATAATAATATAATTCATTTATTATTCAACAGTTTTCCAGTTTAAGTCCTGAAGAGAAAAAAATTCATGGCTAGTCTCTAGGCGATGATGTGCTTAATACTGAGTTATTTTGTAAGAATTGGAAACGACATCTTATATGACTAAACAACTTCTGTTGGTAAAGTAAGCAACGCTGACCTAATCTCCATCTATCACAGACACTTCAAAAATATTTTATAGAACAATGCATGCAAACTGAATAACTGATGATGTTGCCGTTGATTTAGGTTAAGGGTGAGCCTATAAAATCATACATTAACATTTAAAAGCTTTGTACGCTGTAGGTTCATGAATAGCTGTCTAAAAGTCACAGGCATTAATAGTTAGAGTTACTTGTATAGCTTCAGAAGTGAAAAAGAAAAGTATTTCGGAATAAACATATGACTCCAGACGACACTACATTCTGGACGGTATTTATTCAATTCAACAAGAAATATTTATTCACTTCTAACAAAGATTAATTCATCAACTATTTTAATGACGATGTATTCAATGTGAAACATTGCACAATGTATACACGTTCCTAATGTGCCAACGATACTTGTCAGAAGCAACATGAAATATTTTGACATTTGAAAACTTTATGTAAAACGCAGAGAACATAAATCAGAGAATTTGAAAATATCTCTGACAATAAATGAAGGCCAAAATAACTTCATGAGCAATTTTAAAACGCTATTCTTACATATTTCATTTCATCACATTCAAAAATAATATAACATTTCAAAATAGCCAGTCGGAAAGAGTAATCATGAAGTCATTTACAATTTTTTTTTTTCATGATTTAAATGCTTATAGCGATACATTAGGTCGACAAAATGGTGCGGAATCTTTACACAAATAAAATATTCTCATATGACTGAGTTATTCATAGCCAGAAGAAAACTGAATGAGGAAAAATACATAGATTTAAGACCATTTTTCATACGCCAGCCACAACTCAGAACGGGTAATGAAAATATAAATTTGTTCGTTATGGTTTTTAGTACAAATGATCATACTTTCTTACTTTCTACAAAACGTTAAGTATTGTGAATATAGCTATTATATTTCTTAAAACGGACTTTAGAGAAAAATAAGATTATCTTTTACATCTATGTGTCGTTAATCTAAAAATAAAGAGGAGTTCAAAACTCTTGAAAAGATGAAGATATATTTTGAAGGAAATGTTATAAGAATGATTGTTAAAGTTCTTGAAGGAGGGCAAATATCATTAAATCTAAATCTAGTTCATATAAAACTGATTAAAAGTCGTAAGTCTTATGGAAATCAAAGTTTCTTCTTCAAAGATTCAAAGTATCATTGACCAAAAAGAGAAGTGCTTTACATCCAATTTACTTGTAACAAACTTAATTCTCAGTGACGATAGTCGATACACTTTCCACTAAATAACCTCCACTTATATCAATCAATATATATAGTATTACAAAATGGATGCGAATCAGATCTACGTTGACTGCACGTCTAATTGACTTGACCTTTTTGGTGTTGGAACAGGAAGGGTATTTGGATTATAGTAAAAATAGCTGAAATAGCCATCTATTGATTTAATATTATAGTAATGTAGTTAATATAGCCTGCCTACGTGAAATCAATCAAGATATATAAAGAAACCTAATATTCAATGTGTTTTACAATGTCAACTAAAATTTTAGTGGTTCAAAATACATACTGACGTTTATGAAAGTATTTCAAAGACAATTTTCTGTAAAATAGAAGACAATCAGTTTAGAATAAAATAAATAGTTTACAATACTTTTGTTACTTACATTACTCAGAAATGTAGGACAGCAACCAAAACTATACTAAATAATGGAAAGCACCGACAAAATATTACGTCTGGTAAAATAAGATACTCTGTTAAAACATTTTACAGGAAATTAGACCAACTTCCTCATAACTTTAAAACTTCAACGTTCATCAATCATGGTTTCGACTAGCTGGTTATTGGCGTTACTGAATTTATTAAAGTTTCATATGGTTTATTTTTGCCAATGATGTTGCAGTATTTCCAAGAATATAATGTGTATCCTAATATAATTGTGACTAGAATGCTCTATGCAAGTGAGATAGAAGTGCAATTATTGTGTGTGTGTGTGTATATATATATATATATATATATATACATCTGTGTATGTGTATACATATATGTATACACACACACACACACACACACACACACACACACGCGCATATATATATTTATATATGTATATATATACATTCACACACACACATATATCTATGTATATATACAGATTTGTACTCACATAAAATGGTCTGTGTCATTGTCTATGTTTTTCTTTCATTCCCCCCATTCTCTATCGTTCTGTTTCTCTCGATACCAGAATGTATGTTATCGATAAATTGTTCGCATTTGAACACAGGCTTCATATATCGAGGGCTGCACTCAGAGAAAATACGCATATCTTGAAATCAGTCTAACAGCATAACTATTGTATAGATTTAAAAATACACACGGGGACGTTAATGCAGTCAAGAGAAGAAATGACATGGTACTTTTAATTTAGAAGATTTAGACTACAAAATCTTTCAACAACTTATTTTTCTACATGCTCACAAATATGCGCATGTAAGAAAACGTTAGTGTGTGTTTGGGTGCGTTATAAGAAATAACAACATTGCCCCAGGTTTAACAATTTTATTCTAGGTTTACCATTTATCCTTTTAAGTTTTTCGTGGTTTCTTTAGGAAACGTATTGTTCCAAAGAAAAATATACTTCAATAAGAAATACGAAAAGATTTAAGTCAAACCTTGGCACAGCTACATTTTCAATAACATATGTTTCAAAATAAAACTATTTCTTATGCTTAAATACATATATACATATATTCATAAATGCTTACACACACACATATATGTAGTTTTATATTCATGTATATATATATATACATATACATATATATATATATATATATATATATATATATATATATATATATATATATATATATATACATACACACACACATATATATAAACATATATATGCATATACATATACACATAAACTTAGATATGCACATATTTATCCTTGTGTGTTTGTTTTCATAATGTATATATATATATATATATATATATATATATATATATATATATATATATATATATATATATATATATATATATACGTATAAAATATATGTATATATATATCTATATGCATGTAAGTGCGTTTTCGTGCGTGTACATCCATGTAAGCGCGTGTAAGCGCGTGTAAGTGCGTCCATGTATATGTGTATGTATGTATGTATGTATGTATGTATGCACGTACGCATTTTTCTGTGTACACATATATGTCGCATTTTGATGTTGTTCATTTCTGCAGCAAAGCCTAGAGCACAAATAGTGTTATAATTAATGAGTTAGATATAAAAATATTTTCTATGCTTCCATTGAGATATTGTTTTGTTCGGTATTCATCCTTGAGGGTTTTAATAACTGATATAATGAATAGATGAGTCAGATAACGTTTCAGTCAGTGAACGTTATGCTCAAATACAACCAGCCTTCACTAGGGAGTAAGAATTGCTTGCTAAAATGCAGCAGTGTTCCACGAAATGTTTTGGGCGCCTATATAGTCACATTCAAACATAGATTTATTCTAAGATGTAATAGTTTGAAGGGAGAGAGTGCTACAAATTTAGAGTCCGGCAAACTAGCAGATCCTTAGCTTGCGGGAAAAATGTTTTACTGTTTTTCTTCAGACTTAGTACGTTCTGATTTCAAATTGCACTGAAGTTGACTTTGACATTTTTAATTTCTGGGTCGATAAAAGCGTTGGGATTTATGTAATACACTTACATCTTACCCTCAAAATTGCTAGCCATGTGCTAAAATTGGAGAGAAATATCAAGAATTTTATATTATATACTTTTAATTACTATAGTGATTAGGTTCCCTGGACATATCAAATACATTTCTTAAAATCGATGATCTTAACAAACAATCATATTGTCGTGCAGCTATTCATATAGGAAAGCACAAAATTTAGAAACAAGCAACTGTTACTAAAGCATTAGTGCATCACATTGACTTTGTAAATATTAAATTTTACAATTTTACAGACAAAATACTTTTCAGTAAATGTGCTTGTCTCTGAATTGAAATACGTTATGCTAATGTGACAGATTGCCAAACAGTATGTTCTTGGAAATCATAGTTAGGCTGAGCGTTTTCTTCACCATAAATATTCATAGTCAAAATCAATTTAGTTTAACTTATTTAACTTACATGATAACTAAAATTGAATTACGTACATATTTTCTTGTAATTTTGGGGAAATATTCTGGACGAAAATCTTTGCAGGTTTTTAATGTTTTAGCAATGATTGTTTAAAGAATCTGTTGGTAAATCGCATTGATATTTTTGCTATTGACATCAGTACGTGTCTAAATATGTATTCAGACCTACTCAATCTAGAAAATAAAATAGAAAAATAACCATGAAGAAGGTAAACATCTATATAAATTGAAATTTAAGTTTTATTATATAAAACGCCAGCGAATAAGTAAATTTATAAGCAATAAAGAGTGAAGCCAAAAATATTGAATAAACAATTTGTCTTAAAACTTTTAAAAGTAGGAGACCATTCATGAAAAAAAAAAGTACGGAGACAGGATGAGAAATTAAAAAATAAAAAAAATAATAATTTTGAGGAAAATGAAATTTAAAGAATTTAATAAGGAATTTCGAATAAAGCAAATTCATTTTGAAATAATTTGATAAAACTATATATTTTTAAACATAGTCGAGATATTCATGTGTGAAGAAATTTTATGTGAGAAATAAGAAAGAAAAAAGAGAAAAATAAATACGAAACAATATTAACGGTTAAATGAAAAATTACTATAATTTGAAAGTAAGAAATAGAAGCGACAAATATAAATCAGGAAACGTCTTCTACCTATGGAATGCGTTAACCATTCAAAGAAACGTTTTCTTCCTCACAGTTTCAGAATAGAAATTACATTTTCCAGAATTTTCAATACTAATTTAACTTAGATGCTCCGATTACTGTCTACATTCAAAGTTTGGTTGAGACAGTATAATACACTTCTTTATGACTTATTTATTGTGAGAATCACAACTGTAGAGAAATATATTACAACATAACATCTCTCTCTCTCTCTCTCTCTCTCTCTCTCTCTCTCTCTCTCTCTCTCTCTCTCTCTCTCTCTCTCTCTCTCTCTCTCTCTCTCTCTCTCTCTCTCTCTCTCTCTCTCTCTTCTCTCTCTCTCTCTCTCTCTCTCTCTCGTCTGTTTCTTCCCTTTTTTCTCTCTCTCTCTTTATATATTAATATACATAGACATGCAGGAAGTAAACAGACACCTTTAATTTTCAAGATCTTTTATTTAATACGCAAAGCGAACAATTGAAATGTAATCGATAGGTAGGCTCTCTCTCAACAACAACAACGGAGGGAGGAGGAAAAGAGAGAGATCTCTCTCAACAACAACAACGGAGGGAGGAGGAAAAGAGAGAGATCTCTCTCAACAACAACAACGGAGGAGGAGGAAAAGAGAGAGATCTCTCTCACAACAACAACGGAGGAGGAGGAAAAGAGAGAGATAGTTCTATTTAGTATGCTCCAAAGATTTTCAATTGGGTTCATGCCAGGAGATTGGCTTGGCCAAGGAAGCTTTTTGATCCCATTTTCAGTCAGCTATTGTTGATTCCTTTTCACTGTGTGGCATGGAGCCCCATCTTCCATGAATAAAAACTTTTTTTTCGTTATGTTATCGTGTGAATACTTCGGAAGTAGTCCTTGCTTAAGTATTTCGATGTATTTTTCAGAGTTTATGGTTCCAACACATTCAATCAGCTCAGACCGACCATTGCTGGTGACAGCTCCCTATACCATTACAGAGATACCGCCATGTGTCACAGTTGGTTGGAGTCGTTTCAAATCAAATTCTTGATTGGGAAACCTCCAGCCACAAACACGTCCACTGGATTCATCTGAGAAAATCGCTCTTTCTCAAAATGAACTGGATTATTTTCATGATATTAATTGGTTGCAGGGGAAGTTTTCTTCTAGCTGCTCGTCCATAATACCCAAGCTTATGAAGATATGTAACACACGTTCTTGGACTAACTTCTAGCTGTTTACGATGTCAGAAGCTTTCGAACGGGGTTCGCTTTCCACAGTTCTCTTGAAACAGCGAGGATTTCTTTCCGAGAGCCCAGGTCGGCCGGGACGAGAATCTGTTGATTATTTTCCTTGGCTTTTGAATTGCACCATATTTCTACTAGCAGAAGCAAGAAGAATTTGAAGATTTTCTGCAATTTTTCGCTGGCTAAGACCAGCCTCAGATTGCCCAACAATACGACCTCTTTGAACATCTGACAGTTCTGCTGGAATTTTTGTGCGTGGGATGGTTACTCTTCCCAAATGTTTAATATAATGGCACCTGGAATAAAAAAGAATAATCACGGTGCAAATTCTAAACCGCTGAAAACATATTAAGACGCTTAGATCAGAAATTTTGAAAATTAAAGGTGTCTATTTACTTCCTGCATGTCTGTATAATATTTATAGACACCCCTATGTATATACTCTTTTACTCTTTTATTTGTTTCAGTCCTTTGACTGCGGCCATGCTGAAGCACCGCCTTTAAATATATATATATATATATGTGTGTGTGTATATATATATATATATATATATATATATATATATATATATATATATGAGTGAACAAACGAAAGAAAGGGCCGTCAACACATTTATTGGGAATTACATGCATTATTCGAATCAAAGTGATTTGAATAATATGTGTGTGTGTGTGTATGTGTGTGTGTGTGTGTTTGCGTGTGCGTGTGTGTGTTTGCGTGTGAGTGTGTGTGTATGTATGCACACACAGTACTGTGCAAGAGCCTTCGGCTGCTTTAAACTGTTGTAAATTTCTACTAATTGCCAAGTGATATGTGGATGTTCTGCATTGCGTTTTTTTTTGTGTTTTTTTTTACAGATGAAACATTGACTCTGTCGGAGTTAATTCCATACCTAATCATTATATTTTGTAGTAGGGGCTCTGAATGAGAAAGGAAGATGCGAGACGACCGCCAAAATTGGCCGGGCAAAAGGTTTTGGGCCACCTCACATAAACTAATCAAGATACAGTGTTTTAAAACAAAAAATATCTATAATAAAAAATTTATTACATAATGTTCATTTCAAGAAGTTACTGTACATTGTTGATATTTTGTGTGGCTTCCCTTAGCTTGAATAATTGCTTCAATGCGCCTGGTAAGAGATGCGTACAAATCTTTCACCATCTTCACAGGTATGAGAAACCATTCTCTGTGCCTAAGCTCCGACAACTCACCAAGACTGCGAGGATTCTTCTGACGAACTTTTCTCTTTAGTTTTGTTTGCTCGATGATATCTATGTCAGGGCTCTGAGCTGGCAAATCTTTCAATACAGTAACATCTTCATTAGCCAGACTCTGTTGTGTTGCACCTGATCTGAGGCATGGAGCTCCATCATGCTGAAATTTCTTCCCTTCATCCCAAGTTTTGCATCAAATTGTCCTTCAGCAGCTAGATGCATTTGACACTATTCAAGTTACCGTTTATTTTTAACCAACTTCTTTGAACCATCACTTTTTATGTATCACAAAGCATCAGACTCTTGCCCCCCCCCCCCCAAATTTCACTGTTTTCGTCGTGTAACGTGAGTCGCTTCGCTTTCCTAGGGACCCTCTTGCAAATTCCTGCTTATTAGCGAGGAAGCAGTACTCAATATATCTTGAAGAGTTTATATCCATTCAAGTAGAGAATTTATCATGTTGTTGCCCTGAAAAACTCATCTCTTTGTTTTCATTCAACAGTTTGGAACCTTGAACAATCTATAAAGGCATGAAGCAAATTCACTTCACTTATATTGTTTATACATCTTTACATATCTTACTCGAACTTCACATCTTCTTTAGATGCTTTTGATGTCGAACAGAACTACATACAATTTTCTCATTAACTTTGTCATGTTTAACAGACGTTCTTAAAGTTAATATTTATAAAGAAACTATCTAATAACTTGATTTAACATAGATAGAACGTCGACATGCTTCATGTAACATCGCCAAACCTTCAAGTAACACTACCAGGAGATCTAATTCAGACAAACTGATACTCAGATAACGATACATTTCATTTTGTTCTTGTTGAGATTTTCAATAGTTAACGTAAGGATAGTGTTGATAATCCAATACATTGCTCCTTCATTCACTTTCTTCATGCAAATACGCACTACACAGAAGCAATGACATAGATTCAAGTAGAGGACACTCTTCAATACCTTCTATGACCACTAACAAATCCGAAGTAAAGCAATGAAAAACTACATGCAGTGTCTTGACATGTGCGAAAGTTTTCTAATGAGAAGAAGCAGATAACATAATTGCATTTAAGAAGATAGTATTGCATATCCAATTTCAAAAATGCTGGCGTCAGATTAGAATACGAAGAGATAAAATAAAGAGGTTGGCCGATAGCAGATCAAACATGATGTGCCAATGCTTTGTTTGTAATAATGATACAGATGGTGTGTAGGGTTTACCATTTATTGAAGTTTTTTAACGCTTCTCTTTGTCAATTGCCAAGCATGTCACACATTATTGAGTTGTAAAATCAAATTTCTTTCTTTAGTGTTCTTGATAGCTTTACAGCAGCTAGCTGGTAGAAGCGTAAGCACGCTGGATAAAATGATTAACGACATTTCGTCCGACTTTATTTTCTGAGGTCACATCCCGCCGAGGTCGACTTTGCCTTTCATCCTTTCGAGGTTGAGAAAATATGTAACAGTTGAGCCCTGAGGTAGATATAATCGACTTAGGCCTTTCCCCGGAATTACTGGCCCTGTGCCAAAGTTTGAAATGAATATTCTTGATAGCTTTAAATATCATCCATGAATTATATCATTTAAACACGGATCGCCATGAACTTTTATAGTGAGGGTGCGCTATTCTACATCTTAATTCACGAGATATACGTGAGGTAGATCGATAAGACAACATTAGCGCAAAATTTCATATTGCAAATTATTACTAGTATTTTTAGCCATAATGCTGGCAGATATTAATATAATCATTTGGATGTCGGTGAACTGGCAGAGTCGTTAGCATGCCGGGAAATGTTTAGCAGCATTTCGTTCTGTGCTCAAATTCCACTGAAGTTGACTTTGCCTTTCATCCTTTCGGGGTCGATAAAATAAGTAGTAGTTCAGCGGTGGGGTCGCTGTAATAAGACTTAACACCACCCCGAAATCACTAGCTTCATGCCATAATTTGAAATTAATGTTATAACCATTTGGATGGCGGCGAGGTGGCAAAATCGTTTGCAAGGTGGGAAAAAGGATTAGCAGCATTTCATTCGTCCTTACGTTATGTGTTCAAATTCCACCGAGGTCGACTATGCAATTCATCTTTTCCGTGTTGATAAAATAAATACCATGGGAGCATTGGGGTCGATCTAATTGACTTAACCCCTTCTCTAAAATGGCTGGGGACTTGCATATTTTCCAAGATTTTCTTTCATAAAGTTTCTACTCTTTTAAGGATATAACACCATTACCTACATGTTAAGCTTCTCCAAATCTATTTCTCAAGCCAGATAGTGAAGATTTTTCATAACTGACCTCATATTAACTCACAAATATACCCTAGGTCTGATTCAAGGTCCGTACACCTTCAAGATTAGTGTACATTGTTTACGTCTACTACACTTATTTATGGAATGCAGCATTTCATTGACGTTGCTTGATCGAGATTTTGTGTCACCCTGTACGACATGGCATATAAATCGGCGAGTATAGTTAGTATCTTTTTCAGTATCCGCTTTACGACACCCGACATGAAATAATAAACGTTTTTATTTATCTTTCATTTATGCATTAATTTTACGATATTCGTTTTATGTCACTGAACATGAAAATATTAAATATTTTTACAAATATATTTTTACTTATTTTGGAGGCTCAATGGTGAGAGCGATGGGCTCACAATCATGATATAATGAGTTCGATTCCCGGACCATATTGTGTGCTGTGTTCTTGAGTAAGACTTTATTTCACGTTGCTCCAGTTCACTCAGCTGTACAAATGAGTTGTGACGTCACTAGTGCCAAGCTATATTCCCTTTCGCTTGGATAACATCGGGGGCGTGGAGAGGGAGGGCTTGTATGCTTGGGTGACTGCTGGTCATACATAAACAACGTTGCTCGGACTTGTTCCTCGGAGGGGAACTTTCTAGGGGCAATCTCACGGTCTTTCTTGACCGAAAGGGGACTGTATTTCGGATTTAGCATTCTTCACATCCAGTATGTATCACATGAACTGTGAAATCAATGCAGAATTTATTGGTTGTGTAGATCATTAATAAAATACTAGAGAGAGCGCTGTCACTTTCCTGTCATGATCTTTATCTTTTATCGTTGCACTGCGGCCACGCTGGTGCGTCGTCTTGAAAGGTTTAGTCGAACAAATCAACCCTAGTATCTATTTTTTAAGTCCGGAACTTATTTTATTGGCGCCTTTGCCGAAGTACTATGTAGCGAAATCCTAAGGAAGTCAACACCTTTTGTCATCTAGTGAGGGGAAACAGAGAAAAAGGCACGCATACACACATAGATAGATAGATAGATAGATAGATAGATAGATAGATAGATAGATAGATAGATAGATAGATAGATAAATAGATAGATAGATAGATACGAGGGACTTCCACAATGTTAACACCTGTGATAAACAAGACACTGGTCACCCTTGGGCTACAATAGAATACACTTGCTCACACTACCGCACAGTGGGACTCAACTAAAAAAACATGCAATTGCAAAGCGAGCTACCTAGACATACAAACAAAACGAAAGAATATTAGAATAAAAAGGTGAAAGATAATAAACCTTATATTCTGTTCGTATAGTTGAAATTAATTAGCTGATCAAACGCCCTTGTGAAGCATATGTAAACCGAACGTGAGATAAAACGCGTTTCTGAATCATTTACGTCAGAGAGATTAATATTGAAGAGCAACAGGAAGAATGTCCAACAACGTATATGAACTATAATTGGGTATCACGCTCGTAAATGAATGGATACAGCCATCGATTGCAATTAGCACTGACCAGGTAAGATAAATTCTACTATATACTACAGAGGGAAACAAATACTAAGTGGAATTTATCCGAACATCAAGGAAACCTCTCCCAATACAGATTGAGGAAGTTGTTTAAGCCCAGTTCTTTTCTAATATTGCCGACATACATCGAAAGGATTGGCCATAACGGTGTTTCAGGTTTTTTAAGCGGTCAAGTGACTAAGTAGTGGTTCTCGCAATTCATAACATCTGGTTGGTAATATCAAGCGAATAGTATTTGAATATGAAAGAGCTGTTGTTGCTGTCAGTGATGCTGGAGGTCGAAGTAGCGGCGGTTGTGGTCTTTGTCGATGTCGTCATGTTCGTCGTGGTCGTGACGGCCATAGTCTAAACACTGAGAATTTATACAATAACTGCATATGTTAAACACAAGCAAGTACGTTGAAGTATGTATAGAAATATAATAAATCAGAATGAAACAGCATAGTTCAGAGGAACAGCAAAACTGAAAACATTATTTGAAATAAGTAATGAATATTAAACAATAGCATGGGAATAGACGAGCATAAGCTATTATATAAACATATGATATGGTTGACTAAAGGAAGTAAACTGCGAAGTCAAAGGAAAGTTTTAATTTTCATGGTGTGTGCATGCGTAAATATGTCTCTTATGTATAGCTATATGTATGTATAAGAGCGTGCACATGCGTATCTCTGTGCAAGCTTCTAAAGTTGGTAGTTGACTGTGTGATTTTTTTTCTTCACATTTTCGACAAGACCGTTCAGTTTAATGATTAAAGATGGGAGTGAAAAAAGAAAGAATTCATTCCCATTTTACAATTAGTGCAATTATTATCGATTGTTGACGATTATTAACGACTATATTTTATCTTTTCACTTTCAATCAGTGCTGTTTGTTTCACCTTGACTGCCACATTATATGTACAGAGTTCGAAAGAAAACCACAAAATGTAACAGCTGAAACTAATGTTTGAATAGAATTACGAACATTTCTATGCATAATACATTGCAAATCGAATAGACTATAGCATGTCATTTGCCCTTTACAAAATTAATCTGAAGTTGTAACATGGAATTATTTCTCTTAGTTCATTATATTGTTTATTTATGCAATTTATCATTAACCAACATCTGTAACGTTTTTCTCTACATGTAATATTCCCATCGACAAATCGACAACGCTCCACTTGGCCTAAGTTTCACAGACAAAACATAATTGAAGCTGCTATGTTCGTTGTTAAAAAAGATAACACTATTTATTATTTAAAAAATTATATTTAGAAAAATATCTTATATTTTGGGGTTTATACTAGCGTAGTGACTTCACCAGAGATCTTAAAGTGAAATTGAAACTACTATGTAGCTGAAGTGCCATTTAATAACACACAGACTTGATAAATTTACTTTAAATTTACATTTCTTGAGGTATCCAAATTTATGTCACACAACTGTGATATGTTGAACGAAACGGTTCAAGTAAAATAGATTTAAATTTAAAATGAATTAACACACTTGTTTGTTTTCAACTAAATGTTTCACAGAGCAGATTCCCTCTCCTGTTTGAGAGTCGTTAAACATTTTTACTGCTATGCTTTCGTACTCTTTCTCAAACTCAGTGACAGAATTCAATTAAAATGACAATTTTTTTTTCCTTTTGCGTACATCTTTCAGTACATGACCCTGATTTATATACCATTAAAGAGATGTATGTCGAAGATTAAACTTAACAGATATGTTACTAGTTTACAATTGATATATTCACAATTGACGCATCTAACAAAGAGGTAAACATTGCTCGAAGAAGCAGACACAGACGGCAATCCAATTGTGTTCAACACAGACAGCATTATGCAGACACAGACAGAGTTTTTTTTTTTATCAGATAAAACTGAAAGCAAACAGTGGTCATAACCGTGATAAGGTTGTAAGGAAAGAATAGTTTTATATTATATATGCTATTAAACATAGAAAAACTGGTCAAGTGACCTGACACAGTCATAACCATAATACGAATATATCATGTATATTGATTGATATTTCATATCCAGCAGACAGAAACATCAATCATACAAAATGAAAAACGTCCAAATACAACGTTCTGTTGGTGAAGGCAGCAAGAATGTGGGGTAACAAAAATATTGTAGTTCTTATTGTGAATAGAAGCTATAAGTTGATTTGTTTCATGGCATATATTCGTCTCCCACAATCATGTATGTATGCATATATATGTATATATACTCACGAGCGAACATATGTGTATGTCTATATACACACACATATATATACACATGCCCATGTATATACATATATACATATATGTATATATATATATGTATGAATATATATATATATATATATATATATATATATATATATATATATATATATATATATATATATATATATATATATATATATATATATATATATATATATATATATATATATATATATATATATATATATATTGTGCATATACTTACATATATACACAAGCGCGCGCACACACACACACACACACACACACACATATATATATATATATATAGGCTTATATAGATACACCCATACACATATACACTTGTAGATACATATACACGAATATATATATATATTTATGTGTATACGCACGCGAACTATTTAACATTTGGTGTGTGTAATAAGATTTGGTAACTATATATTAAATCCGAAAAATGTAAAATCATGTGCATTTCATAAGGTATTAATAACAACAAGAACAAGAACAACAACAGTAATAATAATAATAATAATAATAATAATTATTATTATTATTATTATTATTATTATTATTATTATTATTATTATTATTATTATTATTATAGGAGCAGCCGTGGCTGTGTAGTATGAAGTGTGCTTTGCAGCCACATGGTCCTGGGTTCAGTTCGGTGGTGTGGCAACTTGGAGAAGTGTTTAATAAAGTCTCGGGCCGACCAAACCCTTGTGTTTGTGAGTGTGTGTGTGTATCTGTGTCTCTGTATGTACGTGTGAGAGCGTGGATGTGGACGCGTGTGTGTGGATGTGTGGATGTGTGTGTGTGGATGCAAGTGTGTGTGTGTGGGTGTGTTTTTCCCTCGCCACCGTTTGACGACCGGTGTTTGTGTGTTTCGTCTTTGCAACTTAGCGGTTTAGCAAAACAGACCAACAGAATAAGTACCTGACTTGAAGATATAAATAAGTACTGGGGGTGATGTATTCTACTAAAAACTCTTCAAGGCAGTGCCCTTGCATAGCCCCAGTCTAATGACTGAAACAAGTAAGAGATAAAATGTAATAGGAGAGAGTGCCACCCAGGCCGACTAAGGAATACCACAAATCCCGAGTTATTCTGTCTGCAAGGAGCACCATGGGATGTACACCTCACGCTTTCGTAAATTTCAGCTTACAGGCGCATGCACAGAGTAGGTCAATTTAGTCGGAAAATTCTCTCTGTATTTGCTCACATTTGAACAAATTTCCCGAAAGACAACACCTCCCGCTCTATCCTACTTTTTCTTTCAATAACAAAACAGGCAAGGAAATATCCAAGTGAATTCTAAATCCTGGAATTAAACGTATGGGAAACAAATACTGAAAAAGCTAGGCGTGTAGAAACTCGTGCTGAAAGTTCTGCCTTGGATATTTTTACTGATAAATGGCAAGAAAAACTTCTTAAAGAAAAATACCCAAAGAGAGCTAATAATGCTGATGTTGATAAAACACTAACCCATCAATTTAAGCGTCTTCGCGCTTAAAATCAGATACAGAAGGGTTTATCATAGCAGCCAGGGTCAATGCCTACCTATAAGAAGCTACCAAGCCAAAGTCTTAAATAATGGCAGTAGTTCAATATGTCGTGTATGTAAACAGCAGACTAAAACCATCCTCCATCATGTTGTTTCCATGTGCAGCCTTCTTGCGCCTACAGAACATTTCAAAAGGCATGGTGGAGCGGCACAGTATATTCACTGGGTAATTTGCAAAGACCTGTACTGCTCCATAATAAAAACTTGATGAGAACATAAAACACCACCAGTGCTTGAAAATGATCATATTTCTCTCCTTTGAATCTTTAATTTTCAAACTGGCTGAAAGATAGATGCAAATACCCCAGACATAATATTGAATGATTTCAGACAAAAATCATGCCTCCTCATCGATATGACTGTCCCAATTGACATATAAGTATTTGTCAAGACCTACCAATATCTGAGCAAATATAAAGACATTGATATAGAAACTGGAAAAATGTGGACGCTCAAGACCTTTTGTCATAGATAGCCAAGGAATGATAGCAAAAGGGGATACTTGCTACCTGCGTCAGATACAAGGAAATCCCAAAATGAAAGAAATTAACAAGAATAGTGTTCATGAAAACTGCTCTTATATAATTCCCAAAACAGTTTAATCTGTAAACATTGTCAAAAGTACTTTTAAATGTACATAATAGCAAACACCTATTACTGTCATCTTAAGATCACACTGTTATCTTTTCACCAAATTACTTTCAAAACAAACTTCAAATTTTCTTATGTTTTGACAGACATTTTCTAGAAGACTACAATGTGCAAAATATGGCACACTAGTATTAACACCAACTTGAACGTCTAACTTGTCTGTTGAGGTCGATGGGTGAGACTTGGAGTCATCTTGTACGAACATAAAGTAAAAGCCAAACATATAATAATAATAATAATAATAATAATAATAATAATAATAATAATAATAATAATAATAATAATAATAATAATATATATATATATATAAGACGAGCTTCTTTCAGGTTCCTTCTACCAAATCCACTCACAAGGATTTAGTCGGCCCGAGGCTATAGTAGAAGACACTTGCCCAAGATGCCACGCAGTGGGAACTGAACCCGGAACCATGTAGTTGATAAGCAAGCTTCTTACCATACAGCCACTTCTGCGCCTATAATGATGATAATGATAATGATAATAATAATAATAATAATAATAATAATAATAATAATAATAATAATAATAATAATAATACATAATAATAATAATAATAATAATAATAATAATAATAATAATAATAATAATAATAATAATAATAATAACAACAACAACAACAACAATAACAGTAATGATAATAACAATAACACTGATAATTGTAACAGACAAATACGTCTAGATCAGTAAAATCAAATCATGAAAATCGACTATCCTAATTGGACCTAGAAGCGATTGTCAACAACAGTGAAGTATCAAGAACATTGCTAGGTAGAAGAAGAAATTGAACAAGATATAACAGAAAGATCAATGAATCATTAGATGGAAAGACACAGTTGTATTTGTGAAAGTAAATTTTATTTTATGGCGGGTAAGTATATTACAGAGGAGAGTTTACTTCAACATTGAAATGAGACACAGATTAGGGACAGAACGCGGTTAACCGTTTCACGAGAAATCAAAAGTGAACAACTGCGTGAAGTAATAAAGCCACTGGATACGCTATAAATGAAACCTAAAGTTAAGATTATAAGGGATTATAAAATATGTAATTGATGTTATAAACTGAGCAGCCTCTCTGTAGAGGAAATTCTTGGAGTTTAAAGTCAAGGCTCATACTGGATATGGAGACTGAAGCTCAAAAGAGATATTGGAAATGTAAATGCAATACTTAAAAAATAAAAATAAAACGCGACCATGACTAAAAGACATAGGAACAAGCTTCAAAAGCAGAGAAACTCAGGTGAAGTCTGGAAAAATGGATGCCACCAAAGAATAAGTCAATATCAGCAGAAAAATGATTCAGAAGCAATGAAAGAAAATTTACCATCAGTTCAACAATGGGAATGATGATGAGAGGAATATGTCAAATTTTGAAACAAGAAGGACATTTTGTTTAGAGATTGGAGCAAAAGTTTCAACTTAACAAGAAGTGAACTGGTTATGAGAGTCGAAAGTTAAACTAGAAAATATACCGACACAAGTGAATATAGATATATCAAAATTGGAAAATGTGGTTAAAAATACAAAATTGGAAATCCTCTGCACTCAATGACGTTCAGGAATTTTGGCTCAAATATCTCACAAGCAGGCACAGCTATATTCAACCATTTCTTACTGACTGTATAGAAAATGGAATAGCAATATAAATGTCAAAAGGAAAGGCATGATAATAGACATTGACAAAGAAAATTACTGAAGTCAGTAATTATCGACATAATATACGCTTAACATTATTCTGGAATTTCTTAAGTGGCCTCATAGTAAATGTATTGAATACTTTCCTGGAGAATGAGAATCTATTACCAGAGGAGCAAAAGGATGGGGAAAGAAGTTATGGGGAGTTACTGATCTGTTGTATATTAAGAGCACGATGTTAAATGAAGAACGAATGAAAAATTATAGAACATATGCTAGTTGTAGAGACTACAAGAATTCAAAGCATTCTGCAACAACTCTATTGTCATTCTTTTATCGACGCAAGCATACTACAATTTATACTTCTTGTGCTAGGTTACCGCTTTCACGCAGAGCCTGTATTTTATGAATCTTAGTTTTGCCTTGTTCTTGGGTGACTACAATCAGCAATTGTTGGGAATCAATGCGAATATTAAAAAGTGATTTTTTTGAAAGAAAATAATGATACAATGCGAAATGGAACTAACGTACGGAAAGTACAGAAATGAATCAGTAGATGCGAAAATTTAGAGGGGAATATTTCAGGAAGCCTCGCTCTCTCCAAATCACATCCTCCATTACTTATGGATATTATGTTATTTCTTCTGGCGAACGTACTGAAAAATGAAGACCTGCTTATGAGCACGCTGAAAGCAATTTGAAAATAAATTATATTTTATATAGATAATATGACGTACATACCATGAATGAAAATACCTGGTTTCTCTAGTTCAAACAGTAAGAATATGTAACAAGAATATTCATATGCAGTTTGTGATGAATAAGCGTGCGGTTTTAATTATGAAAAGAGACTGTAATATTAAATCTGATGTTTTAAAGATACCACAAGATGAGCTCATTATGTATTATTACAGGTAATGGAAATAAAATTGAAAGAGAGAATGTCTCTTAGGTGTACGTGAAAATGTCTAGGAAGGTATTTGAAACAAAACTAAATCGACCACATTTGTCATCAAGACCATCAACACGTTAGGCGTGTCAGTGATGAGATACTCTGATACTTTACTAGAGTGGACACAGTTTGATGTACAGAAACTGAGTAGACGATCTAGGAAACTGTTCACGGTGCACAAAGCACAACACCCTAAAAGGCCTGCAATTTCCTGGATAGGGGCTGTAGTCGATGCCATCGATCCCAGTGCTCGAATGGTACTCAATTGATTCCGAAAGTGAAAGTTGACCTCGGTGAAATTTGAAGTGAGATTGGAAAGAGCCAGGAGAAATATCGTCAAAATTCTCGTTGTGCGCTAAAGAAGCACAAGAACTTAGTATGTGCACAGTGGATTCCTCTTTCTCGTTAAGCATTCTGCACTTAACACTTTCACACAGTTCTATCTTCTCTTGCATGACATTCGTTCGGAATGACTGGCTTTCAGGAGGCATAATGAGTCCTTCCCTTTCTTTTTTTGATTTCTCCATTCTTGAATAATAAACAAAATTCACCTGCTGCAGCATCAAGTGCTTGTCTGAGATGATGACCGTGCAGCTATTTTCCTAATACGGTTCATTCTTGCTCCTGTTTTCTTCATTACTTGCATTCTTTCCCCGTCTCCACAATTTCTTATACCTCTCCTCTAAAGACTGAAACCTGAGTTTTTCTGTTACTTCTCACATATTCTTGTATATCACGTTCTGCCATTTCTATACAATCTTTTTCAATGTCATTCATCTCCGTCTTTCCATCCGTGGTAGGTGTAGTTTCTCAATACTATCTCTAGGATGCAACGGCATATATATATCCATGCTCATTGTTGTCTTTCTGGTATTCTGGCTAAAATAATAATAGATTCTTATTTAGGTAAAAAGGCCAGAAATTTCGAGGGCAGGTAGAACAGTCGATGCCATCGACCGCAGAACTCGATTGACATTTTATTTTGTCGATTCTGGAAGGATACAATGCAAAGATGACCTAGGTAGAATTTAAATTCAGAATGAAAAGAGCCAAAACAAATACTGTAAGGTATTTTGTTGGAGTTCTAATAATTTGCCATTACAGGAAAGGAAGTTCAAGAGTTGTAGGGAGGTCATAGTCATATCAAAATTATCCTAGATGCCACGAAGAGCACAAGCAAGGGGCAGACATCTTGGCATGATGAGATCAGAAACTTTTGGTTAAAATATTTAACAGCTGCCCATAAGGCACTGTCAAAGAAATTTAATGAGATAATGGCGGAGCTTGGGACAAAATATGACTAGCATACTTACAAAGGATCGAGCCACTTTAAATTTAATGAAACAGCAAACCCTAAAAAACTATAGCACCACAACCGGCCTCCCTGTATGTTACGAAGCCTTAACTGCAATGATATTGCAAAGGATAAAGAGGCACCTGGAATAAATACCCTGCTCACAGAATGGCGGGAGGGATATTCATTTGGTTGTAATGACCAATTACTGATTAATAAAGCCATAACCGAAGATTGTAAAATGGTAAGGAACAATCTGAGTAGGATATGAATTATTAGAATTACTTCTGACAGAGTAATTCATAGTTTAATCTTAGAAATCTTAACCATAAAGTTATATCAATAAGCACATATATAAAAGACTTTAAGTAAATGATAAACGATTATGCATACACAAACAACAAAAAATGACAATGAAAGTCAAGTCATTCTCCATTGCAAGACTAATATTCCAAATGGACTATATCCCCCCACTCTTTTGTCTGTTTGTCACTGACTCCTTTTAGCAAACTAGTAAAAAGGACTGCGGTAAGAATTCTGTGGCAAGATAATAAAATTCGTTGCTATCTGGAAGGTCTCAACTTGTACGCAGCAGATGATTGACAACTGGCAAAACTCATTCAGATCAGAGAGCTGTCGAGGTTACTGGCGTAATTGCTTTAAGATTATGATTTTACAAAATGAGCCATAGCAACCTTAAAAGGAAGGAAAACTATCATATTAACCAATATCATGCAAGATATAAAACAAAAAAAAAAATCAGAAAACTTTAAAATTGTTAGGATAAAATGAACCAAAGAAAGTACAAAAGACAGAACTGAGAGAAAAGTTTAGAAATGAATATGGTAGTGTATTAGAGTAATACTTAGAACAGCTAAATAGAAAAAAAATGAAAAATAATAGTCTTCCTTACTTTCACTTTCTAAGTAATAGGATATAATTATAATATTCCCAGCTAAACTAAATTAAATGACACGACTGACCGAAAAGCAAGAACTAATTTGACTGCATTTAAAATATACCGTCTAAACTTTGATATAGAAAGAATATATTTTCAAAGAATACAGAAAGGTGGGGGCTTTATTGTATTAAATACCAAAATTATATAATACCCAGTATAAGACTAGAAAATATCTTGTCAAGAATAATGGAAAATTAATAGTAATAGCTACACAACACGAACAAAACAGAGAAAGAAACTGTTTTCTGTCTGAAAGGAAGCCAACAAATGGAAAACAGAGGATGAAATGATAGACAGTTCTGTGGGGGTAAAGAAGAAGCAACAGGAATTGTGAGAAGGGAAAAACACTAAGTTAAAATTTGAAGCTACAGAATGCCATAGCAAAGAAATGACAAGAAAAAGTTTTTACAGACCAATAGCTAAAGTAAGTGAACATGTTTGAAATGCGGAACGAAATATTGCAATACTACCTAAGAAGCGTAGAATTCATGGCTGAAACGGGAGAAATCTTGATTGCGACACTGGGAGTAAGAGTTCCCAGCCAAAAAAAAAAAAATATATATATATATAAAAAAAAACGAAAAAGAAAAAGATAAAAGGAGCAAAACCAAAGTATGATTACATTAAGTCATTGCAGAATATGTGAAGATTGGAAAGAATTGATAAAACGATTTGGCCATAATCATTCACGACTTTGCTGCCCAGGCGGAGAAGAAGGTAAATGAAACAATTCAAATATCATTGCGAAATACCGGAGCAAAAATATCTGTATTTTTTATCAGGTGTTTATATATCTTCAAGCAAAACATTGACCGAATGAGGATCGAAAATCGATCAGAGTTGAATTTGAAATAGGCATGATATGAGGCATAGTATTAAAAACACTATCAATAATAACCTGAACCAATTGGTATGAAAAGTATATCAGCAAAATCATTTTAATCTATTATAGGGCTCATTGTGTTTCAGAGTCCAAAACATTGTCGCATGCTTGCTATTCAGTAGCACAATTCAAAATGTACGTACTCTGTACATAATACATACACTGAAAATGTACGCACATATACTCAAAATGTACGCACGCTGTACATAACATACATACTAAATTCAATAGTTACATTAGAAAATGCCATGAGTTATACAACTTAAACTCTGGAATTACAATAAGTACCCGTCACTCACAAACGATATGGGAGTAACATATATCATGCTATCTCTAATTATCATCTCGAGAAGAGAAACACACTTTCGTCTCTGCCGCCTTTCACCTAGCTGAACATCAGGACTTTGACAACTGGAGAGAAAGAAAGAGAGAGAGAGAGAGAGAGAGAGAGAGAGAGAAGTGCCTATAGAAATCACACCAGCGAGTTTGTCATTCTATGCCTAAGATGCCAACCACTTAATCACACAACTTCACATGAAGTTTCAAGAAAAGAATATAAAATAACACTCACTGCTCACCTTCAGCATCCAATAAAATATCGCAATTCACACATTTAAGGCATCGATACCCGACTCCATAATTATTTCTGATTTTGGCACGAAGCCATCAATTTTGAGTGGGAAGAGGGAAGTCGATTACTTCGATCCAATTACTTGACTAGTACTTATTTTATCAACCCCGAAAGAATGCAAGGCAAAGTGGGCCTCTAAGGAATTTGCACACAGAACGTAACCAGTCGGAATATGACAAGGCATTATGATAGACGAGTTAATGTGTTATCACCTTGAAACCTTATGTTATAGTGGTTTCAATTTTTTGACTCAAGACCAGCAATTTCGGGGAGTGGGAAAGTTGATTACATTGAACCCAGTGTGCAAATGGTACTTATTTTATGGACCCCGAAAGGATGACAGGCAGAGTCGACATCGGGGGTATTTGAACTCAGAACGGACGAAATGCTGCTAAGCACTTTGCCCGTTGTGCTAACGGCTTTAGCAGCTCGCCGTCTTAAAACCCTATATTATATTCTTTTCTACTGTAGGTAGAGTGCCGAAAAGTATATATACACCATTTATTGAAGTACAGACGCCTCTCCACAAAATCCTATATTATATTTTTTTTCTACTCTAGGCACAGCGCCCGAAATTTTAGAGGAGGGGGTCAGTCAATTAGATCGAACCCCGTACGCAACTGGTATTTAATTTTGTCGAACCCGAAAGTATGAAAGGCAAAGTCGATCTCGGTGTCATTTGAACTCAGAACGTAAACACTGACGAAGTACTACTAAGCATTTCGCCCGGCGTGCTAACGTTTCTGCCAGCTCACCGCCTTAACCCTATATTGTATTACCACAAATCCGTTTGCGAGCGCATGGCTCAGAGGCTAGGGCATCGGGATCACAATCATGAGGTAGTGAGTTCGAATCCTAGACCGGGCTGTCGTCTTCTTGAGCAAGACACTTTATTTCACTTTGCTCCAGTTCACTCAGCTGTAGAAATGAGTTGCGACGTTATAGTGCCAAGATGTAACAGCCTTTCCTTTCTTCTCCCTTGGATAATATCAGTAACGTAGAGAAGGTATGCTGGTATGCATAGGCGACTGCTGGTCTTCCATAAACATGCTTGTTTGGAGGGGAACTTTCGTGCGCAGTTGTAACCCACACATTGCAACGCGCACTGGACACGAAGTAGGCAATGTATGGCACTGCATAAATGCGCATAAAATCATCATATATATATATATATATATATAGATATATATATATATATATATATATATATATATATATATATATATATATATATATATGTATGTACGTATGTACACATGCACAAAGCACATAGTACACACACACACTCACACACACACACACACACAGACACACACATATACACCATTTACTGAAATACAGGCGCCTCTCAACAAAATGACACAACGCACATTGCAACTATTTTTCAGAATAGGTGAAATTGTAAACTAAACGATAAGAGAAACGAAAGAAAAAATCTCACAGCTGACAAAAACACATGCAGTATGCAGACACAATTCTGCATGCTGCAAAAGACAATGGTGCACACATATTTCAGGAACAAGGAGGTGCACCAGTTGGTGCACCAGAAACAGAGAGAGAACAATTGGAAACGAATACCATGTTTTCTCGCCAGAAGACCATTGGCGGGATATTATTACACAGACAATAGCTATGTAAAAATATTAATACAAATAATATTGATGATGATGATGATGATGTTGATGACGATGATGATGATGATGATGATGATGATGATGATGACGACGACGACCACGACGATGACGATGATGATGATGATGATGATGATGACTACGACGATGACAGCGACGACGAGGAGGAGGAAGAGGAGGACGCTGAGGAGAAAGGAAGGAGGTGAATAACGATGATGAAGAGAATGGTAATGACGACGATGATGACAACGATGACGACGATGGTGATGATGACGGCAACGACAGTTATGACGATAAATAATGATGGCGACGTCGACGACGACGACGACCATGACGACGAAGAAGACTGGTGTTGACGACAATAGTACTGAAGAAGAGGTCGATGATGATGATGATGATGAGGAGGAGGAGGAGGACGACGACGACGACGACGACGACGACAAATGATGTTGATGATGATTGTGAGCTACAAGGTAAGAAATTTCCATCTGACTGTTACACACGATTGAATCGACACGAGCATTCTTTTTGTTTTCAGTTTCGTCTTAAACTAAATCTACATTCGCTTTTGTCTTTAAAATCCTCCCACCCAAAACTTACCAGAGTAATCTGGTTAATACTGCAGATAACTGAAAACATAAAAACCAACCTGAAGATAACAGTGGAAAATGGCTGTTGTAACTTAATATAAATTAGTAATTATTCACAAATTTAATTTCTGTGAATGTGAAAGAAATGCTGCAACAATATAATGTAAAATATGTAACAAAGTGCTTTAGATACTTATTATAATACTGTGTTAATGATGTCAAGAGAAGGCACGGTGGCCTGGTGCTTACGGTATTAGTCTTCCAATCGTAAGGTCTTGGGTTCCATTCCTGAGGTGAGTGATGAGCTATGTTCTTGGGAAAGACGGTTCGTTTCTTTGGAAAGGCTACCTTGTGGTAGCGAAATATCTCACCTTTCTAGATGTTATATACTCGATGTTCAGTTGGTTGGAGGATAGGAGGTCTGAGAGTCTGAGATGTAGGCACCTAAAAGAAGTAATGAAATGCTGGTAGTTACTATTAAATCATGCTCGCTTCTGTCATGTATTAAGGTTATGTAATGTGTCGTTCCTTAAGTATTGTCTGGCAAACTTATATCCGTATTTAAATGATAGGCTATGATAAATATAACAAGTTTGATATCTTTTCAGTTCACTGGTGAATTAATAGTATTGTGATATTATTTTCTTCTTTTCTTTTTTTTTTTTTCAGAAGAAAAGTACATTAGGAGAAAAAAAAAAAAATTACAAATGACAAGTTGGAGTGAAAGGCGTTTTAAGGAAAATTTTACTTTTAGGAAAACTGTGTGTAGGATATATCTCAATAAATAGAGTTATGAAGTTACTTTCTCTTTATATTGGCTGATGCAGCTATACTGCTACATGGCTTATTTCCTAAAAGGAAAAGGACTTACGCAATATGCAACTGCATCTAGATTTGTAACTTCAAATGTCATTCAGCATCGATTAGTTGCCCTAAGCTGCTGAGTTGCATATGTTTTCGAAACGTTAACGTACAATTGTCATAAGTTTGTGCCTTCCAATAGTTGAAATGCTATTTATTTTTCATTATCTGAGATATGAATAGGAAAACGATTTAAGTAAAACTCTTTCATCATGAAGCAAAAGTGAACTGACAGCTATTTTCATTTACTCAATATACATACATACGTACATATGTGTGTGTATATATACATATGCACGCACACACATTTATATGTATAGGTATGCATGTAGGTGTGTATCTATGTATATAGGCATACACATATAATAGCATGACAAACAATATATCTCCGAAGATAGTGATGAAGAACAAACATAAATTAAAAGAGATTACTTCTCTTTTAGCACAATGCAGATGACTTATTACATTTAGCGGTATCAATTACCAGAAATATCAGGTAATAATTTGATGGCACACGACATGCATATTACATATACCTTGCAAGTAATTGTTATTATCAATTCCGATTTCTTTAAATAGAAACTCCTATATAGAATTCCCTTTAAAGTGAAATCCATCAACTTTCTTTTAGAAATAATAAATTTGCTATTGATTTTTTCATATTGAGTTATGACCGGATAACGATTTATTTTCTTTTCGTTATTCATAAATGGACGTGACAGATTGAACATAGAAAGGGCATAAATTTTTGATTGGCCTCAGTTATATAAATGAATCTCTCCCAGTGGATTACATTTGCATTTGTATTTTATTCATTAGACTATGGAGAAAGGCCTGGGGGAGGGAGAGTATGCAGGAGAATCCTTTGGAAAATTGTAATAAGTGGGTGTACTCTGAAGGTTCTCAGTTGCGAGGGAAAACATTAAGCGCAAAGGTGGCGCCATTGTAGTATTGTTGGAGGGTATAAAATGTGAATATGATGATTTAATGGCAAAAGAGATGAGGGAAAATGGAAAAGCAAGCATATGAATTTAAAAACTATATCCCGAACGAAGCATACGGGCAGGAAAATATGACAAATATAAATATAGATAAACGGCATAACTTAAGTAACTTATTTCGTTCTTTTTTTTTATTCTATGTTTGGTTTGCAAGATTCTTAATATAAATTTGTGTGCTGAAATATCTTTTGGTTTTATTTCGGGAGAGTCGTTATGCTAATAATAACCACACGCACTGTTTCTATTTCAATTCCTTAGTTACTTATACCCATTTTACCTATCAACTGATCGATTCTTTGATTAATCGGTCAGTCAATTAGGCTTGAAGCTGACTTGGAGTAGAGAGAGCGTGTCATGGATGAGGTAGCGAATAGTAACAAACCTAACTGAGTGATTGATTGACTGAACACTTAATCAAACAATAAGAAGGAAGTGCAATAGAACTGGTACATTTGTTTATTATTGGCATAATGACCCTCCCTGAGATACAACGTAAAGTAACCTATACTTAACTCAAATGATTTTAGGAAGAACATAATGAACATCGTCGAAAATCTCATTTGTGCCCTTTGTATATTAATGCATCAGTTGT